>NW_020451172.1:0-103046 GCF_003343035.1 Apteryx rowi
CCGAGAATACCCTGTCTATCTCTTGCTCATCTTCTCGGATGCTGCGCAGCCTACTGACCTCCTCCCGTAACTCCCTTACCTGACGACACAGCTCGTCAACAGCAGCACACCTCCTGCAGGAGAGCTGACTGCCAGCCCAGGCCTCCCGGAGAGGCCCCAAGCACTCCCTGCAGCCTGAGACCTGTAGAGCTGCATCAGTTCTCAGAGGGTTGGTCTGGGTCSMAGYCTCTGACACAGCAACTCCAACAGCCACTGGGGAACGCGCTGTGCAGCGTGTCACAACCATACCTGAGGAAACGTACACCACAGGGAACAGAAACGAAGGTTCCTTCATGCGCCCTTCTGAGTGAACTGCTGCGCAAACTGCTGCGTCTGTTCGCTGCCTCTGTTAGCTGCGCTGACATATTCTCTGATGCAGTTTTTCTGGAGCTGACATACTAATAAGTGGGAACTGTCATGTGAAAGGGAGGGAAGGAAGGCCCTTTTCCTTAACTTTGTAACTGAGGTTTGCCTGCCAGAGCCCCCCTGTTTGAGGACTTTCCCTGAGTCAGTTTCGCAAAGTAAAAAGAATAAGATTTTATTAAAGCGACAGATACAACAGGTTCGGAATTGCCGTTAATAAATGCACTTGCTGCTACAAATTTTCTTTCTATGAGCTCAAACTAACAATTAGCGCTTTCAATAATAATATATTTTCCCAGGTAACGTCCAACGTTTGTCGGAGGCGCAAGTCTTACCAAAGAGGCGTCCCTGTTTGGGGGAAGGAGAAGGAGGCTCGCTCGTCAGCAGTCTCCGGTGAACAGGTCGGGGGTTCAGTTTTGTTCCCTTCCAAAAACTTTAGTGAGCTGTCCTCTGTTTTATAGTTGCTGAAGGTGGGATGTGGAAGCGCAGCAGACATACTTCATTGGCCAGATTGCCATTTGCGCGGTTGTTGGGGGTATGCCCCCCTTATTTACATATTGTTATGCAGCAAAGGGTGTGTTTTTTAATATGGTAAATCAGGGATAATGAGGTTAGGGCTACTATAGATCAGCACTTAGTCCGTGAGCAGCAATTATTTTTTGGGATGCAACTGTGTGCGGTCAGGGGTGGACTGCAATACCTCCATATCGCTCCCTCCTCCGCTGCGCACCTGGAACAAGCTGTCTGGCCTTCACCAGCTAGCTTGTTACTTATGCTGCAAAAGGGCAGTGTGCTTTGTCTGTCAGGTACCGTTTCTCCTTTGCGCCCCCTTATCTTTCCTCCCGAATTCTCTCCTGATTCCACAGAAACTGATATGAAAATACTGAGATGTCATTTTCAGAAATGAAGGGAATAAATTGATAAATACTTTTATTCCTCTGTGTTCAATATGAGTTTCATCTGGGAATACTATGGCTTATAAAGTTCCAAAGCTAAGCATTGTATATGTGTGTTATATATATTTCTATGCATGTGTTATACTGGCAGCTTATTAAGGCATAATCTATTATTTATTACATTCATACAGTAAAAAGCTAAACGCTCATCATAAAATTATTATCACTGCAGTGAGAAAATGGGCGATGTACCTCACAATTATGACTGTAATGCTTCCTCCACAAGGGGTTTATCTGTAGTCTGAAGACAAAAGATCTTATGTGCAGAGACATTTCTCACTAAAACCAGAAGGATATTTCATGCCAGAGTAAGGCACAGTGCTTCTCCTGATAAAGAAGAGACCATATAAAGATGGTCATCTGGTTACTCTATAGACAATTTATTAATCTTGCATAATTTCATGGATTTGTTGTTTGTGTATTTTATTTCTGGTGCTTCCTGGGTGGTGTACCATCTGAAATGCGTTCTGAGTATTACATTTGAAACAAGTGAGGCAGACTATATGGCAAACATCTTCTTAGAGAACATTCCAAATTTTGGGTTAGAATAGAGAAACCTTTGAAAAGGGAGGAACCTCTGGAACAGATAAAGAAAACAAAGGTTTGTAAAGAAACAGAAAAACACTGAGAAGAGAGGGGAAAGGAAAACAGCTGACAAATAGCTACAGTCAGAAACATCAATAACTTCTGGGTATAAACTGAACCTGTTCATTAATCAGCTCCAGAGACCTTCACTTTTATGCGTGTGTAAACTGTGAAACTATGTCTAAACTTCAAGATCCATGCATGTGCCAGACCTCCTTTCCTCTCTTTTCCCCTTCCTTCCTTCCTAGGTCTTTATTTTAGCAAATAGGGTATTTGGGTGTACAAGCCATGGGGAAATTACGGCACACTCTGACCAAATTCTTGACCTGTATAATCACAAACCAGGGAACCAATAATGCTGGCAACTCTCACCAATGGCTGAATTTAAATGTGGCCTTAGTCTGCTGGGAGAAAAATGTTATCTGTTTATACCATTACCATTAATCAGGGGCATGAAGGTTGAAATTTAAGTTAAACTGGGTGTTCAGATATGATAATTTGTTTAATTATAATTTTGTGTCAAAATTAGCATAAAGAATCTTCTGGAGTCATTTTGATTACATGAAAATATATGTATATATTTACATATATATTTATGAATATTTTAAATATATATTCATTCAGGAAATCAGATTCAAAGTCGTGATGTTTTGGTCTATAGAGTACTGGCACTCTGCTGTGAAAATATATATGTTAATGATATCAGGGTACCAATAGGCTCTACTTGCCCTGACGAGTATGTAACCATCTTCCTCTGTAATCCTTCCTTGCAACCTCTCTCCCCCTGCCAGGATTTGGCCACCTGTGTCCAAGGTCAGCTCTGATACAGTGCTGCCATGTAAAACCCTGGAACAGACTGCTGGGAAAACAGCTATGCTGGGAGGAAGAGCTGTGAGAAGCTTTTCTGGGGCCTTCATCCATCAGCTCTGAGCCCTGTGCCCTGGGTCCTTGCCTGGGTGATATTGTAGTTGTGCTGTGCCTACCCTTAGGCTTGCTGAGCCTGTCCATGCCTTGCTGACTTGCTGACGTGGTAATGTGCCTCACTGACCTGTCCCATCACCACCGTCTTGTCTGGCGACCACCTTACACATCAGTGAGGGATCATATCCATTAAGTGGTCTAAAATGGCTGAAAACAGTTCATATATTTTCAGAATAATAGCTTTCAACATTCTTTAAAATTCCTATTACTTACAGATAAAGATCACTCTTTAAAGACGGGCTTTAAAGATGCTGTGTGAACACTTGGGGACTTCTCAGAATGCATATAATTCACACTACAGAGCACTGCAGACTATAACAAGCTGCTAAAGCCGTTGCAGATATGCTTCTATTACAGTATTTATGTTAGGGCTACAGGCAAATGACCTGGTCACTGATTAGGCCCTGGCCTGAAGTGAAGCTAACTGAATGAGACATGGAAAACTACTGGATGTGACATGTGAAATTTCTGGTTGTGGCAGACAATGGCATGCGAAGTCAACAAATGTTACAATGAGATGAGGGATGGTCAGGTTTCACAGGTGGTTGAGGGGAAGTTATGTGGAAACAGACAAACCTCACGCTTAATTAGAGGGGGTATTGGGTACCTTTAGAGGAGCACAATCTTACAAGGCCAACAGCACCTCAGTAACCGTATCGGTAATACGATATAAGGCAGAAATCACCTAGGTAACGGTACCAGAAGTACCAAATTTAGGTACAAATGTAGCAAAATTGGGACCAAAGGGGGGAAAAAACATGGGGCGTAGTGCTTATTTTAGAGGAGACTGGGCAGGACAAAGAGAGATATTAGGACATCTAGAGGGAGGATCAAAAAATAAGAAAGGGATAATAAGTTACGCAAATCACAGGACTGGTGCTCTCTGAGCGTATCTGCTGGGCAACCTTGCATTTGATCTCTGCAGCTTAAATCAGGAAAATAAACCAGATTTATACGTCTGTCCATACCACGTCCTTCCATGGGMAGGGTGGAGAATTTTCCCTGGCTAACATAACAGCACAACACAACCAAGCGACCTGGTATCACCATCTCAATGTTTGCTCCAGGCCTGATGTCATCAGCATCTACCCATCGTTTCCTAACATCTCACAGCAGTAAAAAAGGTTTAGTATATACTATTTTATTTCAAGGTGAAATTAAAAAAGATTGCTGATAATAATGATACCACAACACTAGATAGGCAGGCATGAGAATGTACATTAGTAACATATGAAAGACAAGGTCTTCTATTACATTATCCCTTGTTTAATTTTTTAATAGAATTTTACATTGTAATAATTAGGACACTTTTATGAGTATGTATGTGCATGTATTAGGATGCAAAAGGTATTACAGCAAACAGGAACAATACTGAACTATAATCAAAGTAGAAACCCAAATTATGTGACTGTTTCCTGTAGACAGTCTGTCAGGGTTTAAAAGGTATTGTGTTGTTTAGCTAGAATCCTTAAAAGAAAATTGCAATGAAATAGATCACTTTTTAAATTCAGGGTTAAGAAGAGGATGTAAAAAGCTCCTGAAATGTTGGAAATATGAAAAGGAAGTCTCTGTAGAAGGTTAAAAATAAGAATGTGCACAGCTGGCCAAGACAGTATATTTTAGTATTAGCCAATGATTTAGAACAAATTTTATTTTTAGAACAACACAGCCGAACAGAGAACTTAGAGATTAAAAGGTTTGCTCTTGAAAGGAAAGTCCTCAGTCATAGAAAGAAAGTCTGGATGGGACAAGCCAAGGAGAGCTAAGATGGGCAAGGAATGGTGCAGCACAGCAGTATGAACAAATATTAGAGAGGCTACAACAACACATATCAAAACTGTATCATCTGTACCACAAACCCTCGAATATGACTTTTCTCTTTATTTTGGATTCCTGTGGAAAGCTGAGGCAAATATATATATATATATTATAATGCAATCTATCTCAAAAGCAACTAAACAAAGGCTGTCTCAAAGTTTGCTTCAGAATTGCCCTCATTTATGCTGAAGAGTGGTTTTGACAAAGGTGGTGACATAGTTCAGGGAGAGAATAGCTTTTCATGGACTGGAAAGAGTCTGAAAACAACATGAAATGTAGAATGTAATGAATCTTATTTAAATATGTACGTTTAAGATAGCATTCAGATCTAGATTATGATGTCTTTGGTGTCTACAGTGTAGGTGACTATACATAAGCCGGGGTTCTAAACTTACATTGTAGTTAATGGAGATCTAGGACTCAGTTAGGTTGCCCACAAATAAGTGTCTGATGCTATCTGAGGAGCGCTAGGTTATTGGAAATATTTACATGGGACTGAGAGAGTCGATACAAGACCTGTGGGAGATCTGAATCTTTCTGGAGAAGCAACCAGAAGTCAAATGAAATATTCTAAAGAATGCTAAATGGCATCAGTTAGCTGAGTCTTAGATCTGCATTGACTATAATGAGCACTTAATTCAGTTCACATGTCAAAACAGTCACTGTAGACATCCAAATGAATGTGACTGAATCTGATGTTTAACCCCACCTCTGGAGAGTTAAGCATCCAGTCAGATCTAGGGGCCCTGAGTTCACTCAGTTTTCCCCAGACAGGTGTCTAGTGACATTTGAAATGCTTCAGGGTATCCCGTCTGCCACCCAGTTGCTGCTTCACGTGGGTGCAGTTCCTGTAAGTCCTTTTTCATATCTGCCAGCTCTGTGAAGATGCCTCTGATATTGTGCAACATCACAAATGATACCAGACCTTTAAGTCTGGACATTTAATTTGAGACCTTTAGGCAGCTACTGGATACAGGTACCTCCAGAAAGCAATTCATCATAACTGCCCTGAGCATCTGTCTTGAAACAGAATAAATTACTTTCCAGAAATGACTATTTCTCTCTGATACCTCTAGAAGTTTAAATGACTAACACAGACTGTGAGAACTGAACTCRGATAAGATGAATCACACTCATTATCTGAAAGGTATTTTAAGTTTGTAAGTAGGATTTGGGCTACTTGATTAAAAAATGAAAAAAAGGATGAGAAGAAGAAGAGGAGAATCATGAAAATGTCTAAGGTATCTATTTTATTTAACAAAGCTTTTCTGGCCACAGTTCTTTTTTTTTTCTTTTTTTTCCTCCCTCTATTCTCCACAGTTCCCATGGAAATGTAAGAATCTCTAGTGGGATGTGAAGCTGTTTACTATAATTCTTTCTTCAACGGCAGATTTTTTTTCCAGTGTTAATTCTTATTTCTAAATGATAGTAGCAGTCATCATCTAAGAAGCAGGTTGAGGCACAATTTACCATTCAGATCTAGGTAGTTTTCCCATTCAATTATAAATTTCAAATTTGAAATGATCATTTATCCAGATATAGGAAAAAAAGTCAGCATTACAAATTTTGATTCATCTTTTTATCACATAACAATATTTAAAGCTTTTTAGTAATAAAATAATTAATAAACAATTTTAATTTTCAAAATTCAAATGAATTATAACTCAAAAACATATTTAAATAATGTAATGCTATATTTTTAAAATTTTCATTTTTTTCAGCCAAAAATAATGTTTTATAAGAGGCAAAGTTCTTAGAACTGTGCACTATTTCTTTGTGCACGAGTTAAAACTTTTCTTGGGTCAATTCAAGATACAAAAATGAACTCACACAGGATTCCAAGAATCATTCCAAATCACAATATTTAAACTGGTGCACTTTTTTCAATATTCCTTGAAGTAATAATGACACATAAAAGATTAAAAATAAATAATTTTACAATATCTGCCCTCCTGAAAGAAGCCAGAAAGAAAAATCTAAGTGATACTTAGGCTTTTGAGGGTGTTTTTTTTTTCCCCCCCGTGTATTTTCAGGGAGGAAATATGTTTTGTTGTTCCATATGTTTAAATTTAGAATCTGGAATTCCAGAAATAACTGAATCATTTCCATTTCTTACAAAGGCATTTTCATTTACTTTATAATTTGACCTGACAACAACCGTAGAAATACTTGAAGGGTGTGAACAGCAAAGGCGAACAATTACTTGGTAACTTGACAATTACCTTCCAGACCACTTCCAGAAAAAGCATTCTGGTGCAAGCCATGCAGAAAGAATTTACTGAGTTTCTCCACGCTAATTTATTTTTCTTTTAAATCCTTGTGAACAGAAAGAATATGGATTCTACACCAAATAAAAATAGAAAATAAATAAATTTAAGGCATCTGTATGTAAGATTTTATGACATCTTTTGCTCATCTTAGCATTTTTCTGTCAGAATAACCAAGTCTCATCAGATTCACTGAGTCTTAATTTTATCTAATACTGTAAAAAGATTATCATATTAGTGACTCTCATAATACATTAGTGGAGAAGAGCACTAATATGATACAGCACTAATTCAATTTGATAGAAAGCACTAATGTAAGACTTGCATTTTGCTTTTTCTGAGGAATACCAGTTCTGTCTGCTCTTTCTTTTAACCTTTTCTACAGGGGAAGCCTTCTTATTGAACTACCCTAAAATTACCACCAATACTTTCAAAGGAAAAATGCCTTTCCAGCGGAGATGAAAGACTAGAAATATCTGTAGTTATATCAAAAATGAAGAAAACCTTAATATTTTTGGCAAATATTTTTTTTCAATACAGGGTGTTATTTAAGAGCTTCTAAAAGGCCCAAGGTAAAATTTCCCAGAATACATATCAGGCTTTATTTTAATTATACAAATCAGTTAGCAATGTACAACTGTAAATCTAAGACTGGTATATCCATATAGAATTAATATCATCTTTACATAAGAAACTTAACTTTATAGGCTATTAAATTGAATGTCTACACCGGAACTTGATTCTTTTATAAAACAGCTCAATCTTAATTTCCTGAATTGCAGCTTTCATCTTAAATGTATACTTCTAGTTACAGTTGAAGGGAAAAATGGAGTTTGATTGTCCTCGAGTCACTGTAACACTTTGCTTTTTAGCCTTTTTTTTTTTTTTTTGACTAGATACCCTTTTTCTGGTATTTCTGACTTATTGTGTGAAAGAATTGCATATACTGTTACAGTGGTTACAGTCCCATTGTGAATGTGAGGATACATCAAATGCATGGTGCACTTATTTGTTTAGCTGTGTGAGCTGTTGGAGGAAGGGGAAAGAGGCGGTAAAGTGAGTGGAAGAACTTGGGAGATGTCAGTTAAGAGAAAGAAGCTAAAACTGCATTGGTTCCTCCAACAAGGGCAACGCTTTCATACATGGGGTATACTGGTTGCAGGTAGGAAGAAGTTCAGGGAAAAGCAATTAATAAAATGAGGGGGAGAATATAAAATAGGGGTTGAGGGGAAAAAGTCAATGGAGGGAGACTGAGCAGAGACAGGTTAAAAAAAAAAGAGAAAAGGTGATACAGGAAAGATAGAAGAAAATAGAAAAGTAAATAAATGATTTTTTTCAGAAAAAAACTTAGGAAATCCAATTTCACAAGCAAGACTTGTTTTCAGAAATAATTCAATGGCTTATAAGAACCAAGTGACATGGGTAGCTTTTAAAGGATTTGGCATAATTCTTTTGAAACTCTGATCCTTCATTTGATTTCCACTTCGTTAAGTGAAAACTCAGCTCTTTCAAACATCTTTATGAGTACTGGACATGAGAACTTGATCTTTCTGTTTTTCAAATCTGTTTTTAGAGACTGCAATATAATTTTTGGCTTTGTTTTTATGTCAGTGCTGTATATTAAAATTGCTTCATTTTTCCCTCTCTAATTTCTTTATGTATTACTACTTGATTCACAAAAGATTGAACAGGAAAATTGCTGAACTTTCACTTGCTCCTCATTATTTTATGCTTGCCAAATTGGTTTGGAACTCCTTAGACATTCCCCTTATTTCCTTACTTCAAAGTCTTGAAATTTTAGCCATATGCTAGCCATATGCTAGTAACCTCCAGAGTTTAAAATTTAAAACTTTTAGAGATCTGGAGGCGAGAATGTTATTTGTTCTCAGCAGACAGTGAGAAAAAAAAAATACATACAATATTATTAACTGAATGGTGAGTGATAAAAATGCAAATGAGATCTTAGTGTCAACACGGCATGGTTATGAAGTGGTAGAGGTGGGTGTGATACTGCTGTTCATTCAGAGTATACAACCTTCACTGCCTGAGGTTTGTATACTTTGACAATATACTAAATTCTAATGATAAGTCATATAAGTCAGGAGGCATGGAGTCAGGGTGGGGAAACAACATTCATATAGTCATTGGCATAAAAGAGACTGCTGTTTCATGAAAGTTATATGAAGAGAGTAGGATCTCGTCAAATTTGTTTGCATCTCAGCATACAGAAAAAGTAAAAGAATACTTTGCATTGGCATATGTATTTTTTAATACTTTTGTTTGTCCACAGTTCCTAGAAAATGTAAGCATCTATTCCCCCCCCCTGCAGCTTACCTTACAGATTGCTTATTTCTATGGGGCACAATAAAACACTATGCAGTGTTTTTTATTGATGTTTTGGTTCTTCATACTGATGTTTCAGTGTGATCTGCTTAGATGCTTGTCCAGAGAAAGCAAGTAACTGGTCTTTGCTTGCTTACAAGCATTCTTTCTCTGCTTCACTCCACCGTTAACAACTTGATAGCCCAAATCTGGGTCACTGTAAGATACAAGGAAGTCCTGACCACTGTATGTCCGCATGTATAAGATCAATTATCAGCAACAAGTCTAGTACATGAGACTTACTTAAAGTAACCAAAGAGTAGCTTTAACTTAGTCTTTCTCTGATTTTTTGTACATGAGTAAGTCAACTATGCAGCACATAGACACGAGGCAGGCCAGGGCTGATATCAAATCTTCTGTGAAGTGGCAACTTCCAAATTTGCCTGTGAAATTCCACCTTATTGGAATTGGCCCTTGAAATCAGGCTCTGAATACTCTGAAAATCAGTGATCCATGAATCTGTATGCTAATGCTTTCATGGAAGTGAACAAATGAAATGAAGGCCTGTTCACATACAACATTTGCAAGCCTTTTGGACATAATCAGCACTTTACATGTCTGTGTTCACCGTCCTTACGTGAGTCTTCATCACAATCCTGCCAGTAACTGAAATGAGAACTTTAACTGATGTGTCCAGGACCACAACATAAAGTTACTGTGAGAATTAAAGTGAGATTACAGAAATTCTTAACTAGCATTCTTGTAGCTTTAATAGAGAATATAGTTTGGTAAGATAAAAGTCACGCTTATAGCTAGGAAATACTCAGAACTTAAAACACTAGCCAATTAACTTAGGTGGAGTAAACTGATGTTGGTAAAACTTCTATTTAATTCATATGGCAATTTTATGCTATTAAAAGTCATGCTAAAATGGATAATTCTCTTGATCAAAAGAAACACAAGAATAATGATGGAAAATCAGAAACATGATAAGGTGGCTATTATGATATGAACGGTACCTAGCAAATTTGAATATTGCAAGTTTTTTTCTAGAATTTACAAAACTAAAAAGGGCAAAAAAAAATCTCTATTGAATCATTATTTTCTCCCAACTACCTCCTTCTCTTAGAGCCACTGTAAATCATATTAGCCAGAAAAAGTGTATATATAGCTATTCTGAGAAGGAGTATCAGGGGGGAAAAAAAAAAACAAAGCAAATGAAGAGTGAGAAAATCAATAACAACAAAAATCAACAGTGTTACATAATGTCATCCTGGCTTCAGTAGGGATAGTAACAGGTAGCTACAGAGACTCTTATGATGAAGTACTCTGTTTTGTGATTTATAACACTTGGCTGCTATAGGATACTTTTTTCATACATTTCAAATTTGAAAAATGAAAGCATTCTCATTTTCATAGAGGATACTGAGGCACAAAAGCATAGATTATCTCTGAAAGTCTAACTATCAGCAGAAGAACTGAGAGAAGAAATGCTGAATAAAAATGAGAAATCACCATTTCCTGTAAGTCTGAGGTGTCTGTACCCAGTGCAAATACAATTTCTGCAGATATTTATGCCACAATTGTACAGAGTAAATTTATATTCTATTAACATCACAGCACCTTAATAAAAAAAATATATTATATAGAGAAGGGTATCATTGGCTATATTTATTCCACCTCAACAAATACCTTAGAGTTTCTGACACTTCTGATGCAAGGAACTATCAAAAACATCCACCTGAAGAGACTCTAGCACTTGAGTCTGCCATATGGTATAGAAGTTCTATTGCAAAAAGGAACATATTGCCCATTAAGTTTACCAGCCAAATCTCCAGTGCTTTCATATATACATCATCCTCACACTGTGCCAAGCAAACAAAAAAATTATGTTGCTAAAAGAAATATAAAGTACATTAGTACCAAACAACTAGCGCTCTTCAGAACCGTGACACACACGCATATACTCCTTAGGCATGTCACTTATCTAATAACATTCACATTCTTAATGTAAATGAAAGAGCTTGAGCAGGAACAAAGATGTCATCTGGAGTTTATTAGAACTGTAAAATCTCCACAAAAAACCTCCTAATATTAAAGAGTTTAGCAGTGTGCAAAGTTCTTCTTTTTAAATTCTTGAAGTATGAAACCTTTGCCTCCAGAATGATATAGCCTTTTTATGACACTTGACAGATGGTATCTATTTATTTACTGATTTTTTTTTTCAGTTGTTTCTCTTCTTTTCTCTTAAAAGTGTGCAATCAGGCAACAGGAAAGACAGGAAAAGCAAGCAATTTATGGTGGGATTGAAGCTGCCTAGAGATTGCCACTCTTCTGTTTTAGGCAAATAAAGTCCCAGACAGCAATCCAGTCTTCCTGCTTGCTGAGTTTGCTGAACTCTATACATGTCTAAATTAATTAAATATTTTACTGCTTAGCTTCACATGCCTAACACAGCAGCAGTCAGGCTGACTTTCCAAGGTAGAGTAGTCAGATGAGCCATGCTCAGCTACATGAGCCATGCTCAGCTGCAATCCCAGCAGTCTGCTCCTTCAGACAACTGCAGAGTCCTACTTATGACATTGCCTGCTACTGGATTCACTGGTATTCAGTAACAGACCTTTCTCTACAGACCCAGGAAAAGTTTGGACCCTCTGAAATTCATGCTGATGGCAGCTCTCCCTTGACACAGGTGCAAATGGATACTAGTTTGTAAGGACTGCACAGCAGGAATGAAAGGCAGCTAGAGATAATGCAAGTCATGTTACTTTTGTGTGTGCCCATTTACAGATCCTAAGAAACACCCTTTTTATGTGTGCCCTAAGTATACTAATTCAATGGGCTTTACAAATGGCCATTCAGGGGAATATAGAAAACTTTTCTGGAGATTCAAATCATACATTGCAATAGTAGCTCCAATGCTTTTTAGCTGGTGAGAATCCCCACTCATCGAGGACTTCTGCACTGCTTACTTCTAGTTACAATGAATACTTTCTTTTTGTATGTGCTGTGGAGTCAGGCTTAATGCTGGCATGTACGCCGCTGCAGTCTCTGCTTAGAGCAAGAAGAAAATTACCCAGAAAGACTTAACCAAGATGATGCTTAGTAAAGTTATAATGGAGATGGACCTCACATCCCCAGTATAAGGGCTGCCCTGACCCTTTGCAACCATGGCATTCAGTGCTTAGACCTGTGTAACCTACCTTCAATTCAGCCATATGATTAGAAGCCTAGAGCAATAACACAAAAATGTATAAAAAGCATTAAAACAGAAATACTTTTGTTATTATAAAGCAAATAAATTACCAATGCTAATAGTTGTGCATATATACAATAGAGAATGAATACAAACTATAAACCTGTATTAAAAGGCCTGAATTACTATAGGCTACCTTTTTGGTAGTGAATGCAAATGGTTGTAAAATGATATCAGATCCAAATTATAGCATTGGTGGAGGTGAAAACATGTCTGCAAGTTGCAGGACACAGAAAAGCAGTGCAGACAAATGAGGTGGTGCCACCACAGACCTCTATTACTGTTTTCTAATGTTAGGATGTGCTATTTCTGCCAACATAGCTTAAATAATATTTCGTTCTATTCTCATACAATTCAGTATGATGTTTTTTGTCAGACTAAAATGTAACTCCTTTTGATATATTCTGTGTTTCCTGAAATATGCATTAGAAGCAGTAAGTGATGGTACAGAACTATCCTTGGGGAAACTGCCCTTAAAATATTTAACATTACCTGCCAAGAATATCTCTCCTTAGGATTGCCAGTTATTCCTGTACAATGATATACAAAAGTGTCATTTATAGATCATGCCCTTTTGAAATTCCCTTTTGAAAACTGATTCCAGTCATTCACTTTTAAAATGCATTCCAAATTCCTCAGAATTTATGAAAACTGTTAGGTATCTAAAAATTATTTATATAATACATAGATATTTATAGAGAGAGAGATTTATATAAGATATAGATATTATATCTATCTGCAGCAACAGCATTACATTCCTCAACCCAATATTTTTTTTCTAATAGGTGTATAGGCAGGGTGGGAGGGTAAATGAAGTTCAAAGAGTGGCAGTGGCAACTGTAACTATTTCAGGCATTGTTGCATTCTGATGAGCTGGTTTTATCTAAAAAAAAMCCCTTTCCTTCTCCTTTTCAAATAATAAAAAGAACACAGTTTAAGAAAACTGTTGGAAAAAGGTTAAGAAAAGTTTCAAGTACAAGGTGCAGATTCTCTATTCTTTATTCAGGTGCTCTATTCTTTATTTACTTAGAGATCCATATTTCTTTTAGCAGTGTTATCAAAACACAACAATTCATATATTTCTCTCAAGAAAGAGAGGGAAAGAGAGAGAGAAAGAGAGAGAGGAAGAGAGAGAGAGAGAAAGAAAATGGAATGAAGGAAGGAAGAGAGGAAGGAAGGAAGGAAAGAAAGGAGGAAGGGAGGGAGGGAGGAAGTTACTGAAGAAAATACTCTACCAAAGTAGTTCCATAGACTACTTCTCTGTTCTGGAAAGAAAATATTCTAACAGGAGAATACAAGAGGTCACTTGATTTCAATTTCACATCAGAAGTAGTGCTGTAGAAATAAGAGCTTTTTTTCCCCCCACTTTTTGATCTCCTGATCTATTTTTAATGATGTCCATAATGAGGCCTTCTGCACCTATTTTAATGTGTTCCCAGCAACTTTCAATTCCATAATATTTATCATGCTGTATATATGTTATATATGCCCAATAATGTTATTTTGATTATTTATTTATGTTAAGCAGTGGCCATTACAGCAAAGTGTATCATCTGTGCTTTCATTTCTGGTGCAGAGGCAAAGTGATCATGGAATTATGAGCCAGCCACACTCAGGGGTATTACAAAACATGAAATACAACAAAGTTCAGTAAGTTCTAATTTTCCAGGGATGTGATTATCTCACAGGAGTCACATCTTGTAGCTACCAGATGTTTCACAACAACAGTAACTCTGGAGTTGCTTCATTGTTATAACAAGAAGATTTTACTGCAGAGAGAAAGGTTGGCATTTTCTCTGCTGGATGAAGATGAAATTGGCAATTTAGAACAGCAGTTTCAACTGAGCTACTGGGTTACATTGATTAATCTATTGCATTAGAATATTAACCTACCAATCAGAGCTCTGTCCTCACAGTTTTCTAGTCTGTGCAGCATGTCTGGAGCTTAATAAACATTTTATTTCATTCCAGCTGCAAAGGAGACTATTTGACAAAAGAAAGAATCCTGTTCTTTCCCTAAATTTCAGAATTTTGGTATCTTAATTTTCTAAAGTAAGGTTAGATTTTTATTCATGCAATACCAGGAATCATGAATCACCTAAAATTGTAATGACTTCAATTATATGGATTCTGACATTTTACCTAAATAAAGTAGTTCACTACATAAGAAGTCCTGTTAACACAAATAAAATACTTGGAAGTGTGTTCAAACCGAATGTTCAGGGACAAATTCTGAGACTGCTAGTCATTCTGGATGGCAGCTTCTTCAGTTAATAGAAATCCATTGAGATGATGCTCTTCAGGATGAGTTAGAATATCAAATCTGGTCATGGGAAAGGACAAAATGTTTACTGAAATAAATACATTCACCCAGAAGGATCTCTTACACATTATACACAGTTGAACCAGCTAAAATGTGAAATGTGGTATGATGAAACTATGCTTAAGATGAACAGAAGGTCAAACTGCTTCAGTTAATTTCAATTTGCTTTCAACACCCTACAAGCAATCTACTCTCCACATACAAATTTCATTCACGTTATCCAGATTTTATAGCGTTAAACCTTAAGCAGTATAGTAATTATCAATGATAGGCAAACTAGCAGTCATAACTTCCTAAGAAAWCATGATCTTACATTCCTACTTTGCTCCAGAGGGGAATTATTGGCCTTTGGTCTTGCTGCAGCACAGTCCTACTACAGTTTCTTCTCACTAGAACACAGATAACTTCTTATTTTTACAGACGTGTCAGTGCAACTGAGGCCAAATCTAGAAGGGAGGCCTTCCAGCATACCCAGTTATAAAGAAAGATAACAGTTATGTCAGCAATTCACATGTGTTTTAGGATCTTGGGTTTAAAAACGATCTTTCTGGTATTTAAAAAGACAGAGATGCTGCTGCAAGCATATCTGCAAAATGAAGAGATGCAAGCCTAGGTTGCAAGATGGAGCAATTTTGCAGCTTTCATCTATATGAGTTACAAAGTCAAATAAAAACTTTTTGCTTACATAGCCAGCATTCCAACAGTAACTAGGGAAGTATTTTGGTGAGAGGACTGTTATTTATTTGAGACCTGGAGTAACTACTTCAGGCAATTCATTTAGTAATAGGTAGGTATTTTTTATATTAACTGGAAATCTCAAAGACCAAATGATAAAAGGAAAAAAAAAACAAACACTGCCCAGCTCCAGTAAAATGGCATATATGTAAAAATTCTAATCCAGTGGTAAGAAAAGTAAAGGAATCCATCAGTTGAAGCTGAAAAGCATTTGCTCAGTAAGCTACAGAGACATTACTTACTGACTATCTTAAGAGTGTCAAGGGAACCAGGAATTTAAAAAGATTATAAATTGCACTATAAGAGATAGCAGGGATGTAAATTATGAATATTAATAGGATTAGTCTAGACCTTCAGCTAGCTTCCTAGACTGCCACAGAGATTAAAAAAAAAAAAATGCTGGCTGAGGAGTTGGTCTAATACTATGTTTTAACTATTTTGAAAAATTCTACTGTTTGTGATGAAATGTTTGAAATGTTAGCTGTTTGGTTACTTTGAAGTGTAACATGTGATTTCCTTTATTTATATCTTAAGTAGCAATAATTACTTCTTCCTTAATTCTTACCTAAAATTAAAGGTGTTGAACTGATTTCTAAGCAATGGGTTCTAATGACAGTTTATGTTTTCTCTTTCAGTGTTAGTAGTAATTAGTAATTAGTAGTAGTAAAGTGCAACTTCATTTACAGACCATGTAATTCTTTATCCTGAAGAAACACTGTAACTCAAGCTTGGAACCATTCTGCCCTTCCAAAAAATAAGCAAATATAAATTCCCAAACAAATGATAAGTATTTTAAGATTTTAAGATTTATATATATATATACACACACATATATGTGTGTTTATACACACACACACACTTATTATATATACATACACACACATATACCCACACCCACACCCACACCCCCCATATATATATATATGTGTGTGTGTGTATGTATGTATGTATGTATGTATATTTGGTTTGACTTATGTAGGTCTTTAGCTAATTTAAACTAATATAATTCATAGAATTTAACAGAAGTACATTGATGTACACTACAGAAGAGCATAATTCAACAGCAACTCATTCTGTCTTTCGGTTATTAGTCTTGTCTACACTTGACAGTTTGCATAAGCTTAGACTTCTGTGTATCATTTTGTTAAAAGACAGTTTAGTCTCCATGTCCGTTTGAGTTCAGGACTATTTGCATTTAGTGGTGCAGTGTAGCCAGGTTGTAGGGACAGCCTTTAGTACTTATTTCTACAGAAGCAAATAGCAGCAGTAATCAGTCCTGTTTTTCTGTGAGTGCCTATAGTCTATGAAAACAGACAAAGCATGTTTGTATTTTCATTAAGTAATATTAGCTCTTCCCCTCTTGGAATCCTGTGATGGGATACTACAGACGAAAGTTATGGTCTTATGGTGACTATTACTACATGACTATGTGGAAGACTAAGAGAATAAGGGATAAAATCCATCAACAAAATACAGATGTATATGTTTCCATCTGAGCT
Organism: Apteryx rowi; assembly: GCF_003343035.1. Classification (NCBI taxonomy): domain Eukaryota; kingdom Metazoa; phylum Chordata; class Aves; order Apterygiformes; family Apterygidae; genus Apteryx; species Apteryx rowi. The sequence continues at coordinate 17,145 of NW_020451172.1, forward strand.
ATTCCTCTGGGCTCCTTTTATATTCAGTGGAGAGAAAGAAATTTCTGGAGAAGGACTAAGCTTGAAGTAGTCATCTAAAATAGATTAGATGAACTGTCCTCTGAGGGTACATATTTCTCTCCATTGCCTTTGAAGGTAACCTTGAGGTCTAGCTCAACTGTAGAAATCTATCTAGGCAGGTATCTAAGTCTGGCAAGATTAATTCCATCTAAATTATTCCATTACTTCTGTATGCCAGCTTCCAGTGGAAAGAGAATAATAACCTCTGCATTTCTGTTTCACTTCTTCCTTTCAGAAACCAGATTGGCATCTACAAATTCATTAATTCTTGCCTTTACTCCCTAACAGCATGAGCCACTTAAAAGTATATACTTCTGAACGTGATACAGCATCTTTGCATCAGGAAGAAACATGACTGATTGACAAAATACAACAAACTCTCAGCTGRTCCCTCATAGTTCACTATACTGTCTACACAGAGGGAAGATAAAAGATAGTGTTGTCAGCTGAATATGGCTTCAGGCCAACAGCCTTAATATCCTGTCATAGTATTACCATTAACAGTTTGTTTCATGCTTTTCATAGGAGCTTTTTGGCAATGGAGAAAAAAAAAAACTCCTTGGAAAACTAATACTTTTTTACTGAACTTCTGCACAGAAGTTAATAGTGAAGATACTACTCTGAGTAGCTGTCATTTCTACCAAAGTTTGCTTAAGTTTATCCTCTTTTCTGGGATAGGTATACTACCCATTTCACAGGGTGAAACTGTTAACATCTGAAAACCTGATCTTTAGTAAATCAGTGTATTTCCTTTGGAGTCACTGGAGATACGTTAACTTTAACCTGCTGAGGGTCAGGCCCAGCATGTCACTTGGAAGGCAGCTGTTTCCAATATGAGGCTCCAATGGTGCTATTTGCCTAAACACATGTTGTATCTAATGACTGGAGAATGGAAAGGACAGAGGTCTTTCTATTACAAATGCCTTCATCTCTGAAGAAGTAGGAAGTACCTTCACCCTTATTTCTAGATGACAAACCCAATTTACTTTAAAGAGGTAGTGTTTATTCAAAGACTTTGTGTTGGTTCAAATTTACTGGAGTGGGATGGAGAAGAGAATATACCACCTCTGTGGCCTGGCTGCTGTCTCCTGCTCCCCAAGCATCACTTAGAACTCATATGTCCCTAATGCTGCAGCATTGCTTCACTAGGATCCTACACGCTAGTTTTAAGGAGCCAGAGGAAAGACATGGCGCTGTGGAAAGCTGTTGAGAATTGTTTCTCAATATTCAGTCATGGACTGAGGCATAAGTTGCTACTGCAAATATAATATTTCTATGTGTTCTCATATAAATCAGGAACACAGAAATGGATAGCTGTCTCCAGTTCAAGTTTTCTGTCATAGAAAAAAAAAAAACAGATATTCACAGCTCCTGTATTTCATTTACTATAAAACTTTTTTAAAAGTTCTCTTTCAGACTGCTCAAAAGAATGTCCTTAATGAATTGCAAAAGATTTTGAGAGAACAGTAGAAATCTAGCATTCAGCAAAAAATGTTGTGTCATTTGACACAGAAAGAAAAAAATAAACTTATCAATTGATAAATTATAGAGCAGATTTTACACTAGGAATCCTTAATGGATTCCCCAGTTCTATATATTTAATAAGGATGTATTCAAACAATAATTCATATCATTAAAAGCAATCAAACTCTGCAGTGAAAATATTTGTAAAGAGAATTAAGCAAAATTTACACTGTTTGTCACTGATATACTTAGTGTCCAACTCTTCCATCTCTGTAACAAATGAATATACTATGGAGAGTGCCTAGCAAAAATGAAAATTGACAATTAAACAGCTGCTGGCTATGAATGACCTGAAACTGTAAGTAAGGGCACAAGCGAGCTATACACTTTGATTGATATAGTTCACATTTTTTATTAAATACTGAAGGAAGAAATTCTTCCCTAAGTACAAGTCCAGAAGGACATGGAAATAAAAATGTAAAGCAAGGAGACACAAATCTTTAAACAGGCCAAATATTCAAGGATATGGAAGAAGGACTCGAATAGGCAAAAAATATTGAAATGAAGAAATGACATCCTAAGGAAAATGAGGTCTGTACGCCTCAAGATTTGACAATGGTAGAAGAAAACCATCTGGGCATAGTCAAGTTGATATGTGGATTTTATGCACTCCCTTTAAAGATACTTTTGAAGGGCATTTTCAGGAGGCTGTCATGTCCTTTACGTGCAAGACTTGTTAAATCATGAGGGCTAAAACTTTAGTGACATCGTTGCCTTGGTATGGTGATGAAATTTCTTTATTCACACTTTGTCAAAGGAGGAAACTGATGGTTTGGATTCATCTTACTAAAAGTAAATATGTACAGCATAGGCATCAAGTTACTCACTCTAGGCTTTCTTTACAGTCAATGAAGTAAATAGGTAGTTCCAGAGCACAATTCATTTCATTCTTAAGTAGGTCAGGTAAAGTACTCCCTAAAAGTATCTGTTGCTTGCCCACGCATAGGAAGGGAATTTTAGCCGGCTGGCTCAGCAGCAGACATGTACACTGCAAGCATTTGAAGCCATATCAGATGAATCTCACCGAATCATGTATGTTCTCTTTATATACTCTACTATAATAATGAGCTTACTGAGGCAGAAGGGTCTTTGTGAGATCATTTTGACCACAGTCTTACCTTAAACTTCAAATTCAGACAGGTAACAAAACCGGATTTATTCATGTAAAAGCTATGAGCTGCTGTTTGCTTGAGTCTGACAGCCCCAAATATTTGATACACTTATGCAGTTGCTCATGATCTGAATCTTACGCTCCAGGACTATGCTCTATTTAAAATTATGCTCAGGGACACAAATGCTTAAGTGAGAAAGTCTCTTCCTAGCACTGCCAGAGGCTTGCTTTCTGATCCTGCAAAAATCACAGAGGGTGGGATTCACCTGAGTTAGAGTTCATGGATTCACTTTCTAAAAATAGAGAGAAATAAGTGCTTAAAGACTCGTTTTTTCTAACCTAATTAAGACATCTTTAAATGTTTTACAATAAGATGAAACCTGAAGTACGTAACTTTAATGTTAGTGYTGCACTGAAGAGAACCTACAAAGAGAACCTGTCTGTATTGAAAATATAGCAATCTAAAGTTAGCTGGGATGAATCCCACCACTTCTTTCTCTATGCATTATTTTCCTCATTTTTAAGACTTGGGAAACATATAATTACAGTAGTAAAGTACTTTTGAGATCTGCTCTAGAAAACAAATGCAATACTAAGCTTTGTGATTAATTATAAAATTTATAGTTTCCTGCTAGCAAATGCTACTTCCTTCTTTCACTCTCTAATATCTCCCCAAACTCAGTTCCATCATGCTGTTTTTTCTTGCTTGGAAAGGTTTTTTTGTTTGTTTGTTTTCCCCATTAAACAGAGAAAAATCATCATTTATGGCTGTGGGCCATAATTTAAAATATTTACTTATGTAAAGAGACTCACTAAATGCAATAAGACTGGTCTTTCAGATATGTAAGAATAAGATATTTTTATGCTTGGGCTTTGCAATCATAAAGATTTCACCTCCTTTTTGATAACTTCATGAAGGACAGGTTTGTTTTCTCACTTATGATTTACAGATTAAGAAATCAATGGAATTACACTTCCAAGTGATTTTTCTACTCATGTATTGTAACTGACAAAATGCAAATTTGGCTATGGAAAATGATTAAATTAATGTATAAAGTGTTAAAAGGCAAGATAGATTGAAAAAATATTGAAGAGTAAGACATTAACCTTTATATACTTTAAAAATGCTCATTAGAATTTTGCTGATTAATATTTATCTGCCTCTAAGTCAATAATAAATTAAAAAATGAACGTTACTTTAAAGGAAATTAGGATCCTATGTAACAATAAAAGGAAATAATTACCCCACTGATTGCCTCCTGCCTTTTGGTGTTTAGTTATTGCATTCTGTCTCTGTGTACAGCAGGACATAATGGAAGGGTTTATTTCTTATGTGATTAAAGTCACAGCTGTTCCCGCTTATTGGATTGCCTTAACCCACACAGTGTATGAAAGGGTTGATTCTGTGTTTTATAATACAGTTTTAAAGTTCCACACAGTAATGCTGAAAGAAAAATATCACTCTTAAGGAAGTCCCACAACAGTGCCTCCATTACATTCACATGATGATGATCATGGAAGAAATGAGTTGCATTCATCCCTGGAGTAACCCCACTGTGTGTAGGATGGTGTATGTTTTTTTCCCCACAACACTTTAGGACTATATTTTGTAATTCTATGGCAAACTCAGCTTTACCATTTTGATCTAAGTACAGATTTTTCTTTGGAATGTGGCATATTTATTTAAGCCAGGGTAATTTACAATAACCCAGTTCAATAATGTGGAAAGGTAGCAGATGCCAAACAATGTGTTATGGAGTGCAGCAAATAACTTAAGAGACTATTACTTCTTAGCTAAAACTAGTCGTCACAACCAAGCTGGAGCAGGCAGAGCATGACAGACAGGATCATTTGTTTCCAAAGGTTACAGGGCATTTGCAGGGCTGCTCAGCAAAGACTTCTTTAGCTACCTACCAGCATTCAGAAAATAAAGAGCCCCCAGACATTACGTCTGTCTCCCAAAACTCTGGATAAGGCAATCCATAAACAAAGCAGGCACTCTATAATTAGCGTATTATTGCCTCAGCATAAATGGGATTGTTAATTTAACTTGGACCGTTGTTACAGATTATCTGAGGGGAAAGACCTCTTTCTGTACAACCCACTCATTTTATTATTTGTTTTCTCCATGAGAACCTTTCAGCTATTCTTTATTTTCTTCTGAATTTTAAGACAAATGATCTGATGTCTATCATTTTGATTGAACTCTCATCCATCTAAAATACCTAAATTGCCTCTTTAAAAAACAAGCACACACCTTCTGTCTTCCGGCTGTCACCACCCACTCTCAGCTTATCCCATAAAGAACAATCATTGTGAAATGGAGCATCCCAGCTATTCCCAGAAGGTGGGAAAGAGCTTTCAGAAACCAAGGCGTCCTTTAACATGCATACCAGGCATGGACTGGTCCTAATTCTGGCCCATGTTCAGTACAGGGAAGAAATAGCTTACAGCCATCTTTACCCCTGGTCCTGGCCAAATACCAGTTTCAACTAATAAACTAAGATCCTTTTCTTGGACTCAAAAGTCATTCCTAAGGTACAGTTCAAAAACAGTAAGAATGGTTTTATGTAAGTTTTCTAGAAGATTGTTTTCATTACTCAGTTTGTCACCCGGAGGTGCATGCTGATATATTGAGGTGTTACTGATATAGTAACATTAGACGTGGGCAAAGATTTTTTTCCATTAATAAAGATCTGTTGCACAAGTTTGTATGCAATTTCGAAATGGTCAGTGAAGCAATATCTCTAGTCCAAAATGTGTGAGCACTCTCTGATTCCTTCATAAGGGTGCAACACATTCACTAACATAAGAACATGATGCGTAATATCCTCCTTATATATAACTGGTCTTATACAAAATTTGGACAAATAGTACCTTATGAAGAGTATTTCAGTTGCAGTGAAGTTCTCAGGACTGTCACTGTAGTCCAATATGTATAATTTTCACCATTACTTGTAGAAGGCTATAGGCTTTGTATTGACATGACACTACAAGGTCTCAGGAGGTATCTGGGCTTGGCTTGACCTGAGCTGATTTTAGCTTATTGTAAAAATTCCCTCATGATCAAGTCACTAATGCCTGACCTGTTGCAGCTAAAGCCCTGACAACACCACATGTGGTAAATGTGTGACACCCTGAGGTGGTCACTGCATAATAAAAGCAGTAGCCTTTTGTGTCAGCTGAGGCTGGAAGGTGCTGTTGGGCAACTTTGAAACTGAAACTGGGAGCACATGAGAAGGAAGCACACTGTGATAAGAAAAAGTATGAAAATAAATTCAAGTGGATGCCCCCACTAAGGAGGAAGAAACACCCCACGCACACCTTGTGAGCAGAGAAGACCTCAGGGCACCATGGACTTGTGATAGCCCACACCCCTGTTCTGCTTGAAGAAGACAGAAGGGTCAGCCTTAGGATCCAGAGAGACAGTGGAAGGGTGACTATAACACCAGAAAAAAACTGTAATCACTATGAAGGTGTTTCTATGTATAACAATTTATTAAATACGCCCTTCCTGTATTAATTAGATAGTTTGGACTATTAGACTGCTAAGATATATGTTGGTGATGGTTACAGCTCTGTACTTGGCAATGTCAGAACTGAAAAAGTAAGTAAGAAGCAGCAAATCTTGCCTGTGTGAGAGATTTTTAAGAAATAAGCTATGAATTAAGTCATGTAGGAACTAACATGGTGATAGGCAGAGTAATGGGAAGATCTGTTTGTAGATTAGGACAATTCCAAATGAAGATATATATTCATGAATCCAGTCATTCAGGCTTAGTAGAGGAGTCTGTAAGGTCCTCCATGTTTTCCCCTGTGGCGTATAAACTCATTTTCTCCCATAACACTTCCAGGAATATAACAGAGGCAAAATAGTATTGTTGGTAAAGAAATTGGTTGTAAAGTATGCTGCAAGTAAAACTCAGCTTGGATAATTTTCAAGTCCCATSTTGACTAGGTAAGGATTTAGGCTTCCCTTCTGTTCAGGCAGAATGCTTTCAAGGACAAATGTCCCTACAGTCAAGAGCGAGAAAATTAGAGTCAAGTCCATCAGAAAACAGGGCAAATCTATGGGAACTAACCCCTGCTGCTTTTTAATATTTTATTATAATATTATTGCTATTACTGTGACCTTTATAATGAGTAACATGGGGGATCTATCACATTTGCTTAACCACCAGCTAATTTGGGTACTTGTAGTTCCTGTAAGTGGTTATGCAACTTACATTTTTTTTATTTGTTCTGCATGAAAAATAGGAAAAGGAGTCGAGTAATAATGTCTTCTTTTCTATCACTATGCACAGTTTAAGTCATTTTAATTTAGGCAAAGACAATGCAAAGTTAATTTAAAACTTTTTTTTTTAATTTTATTTATATATTCATTGATTTAATACATAATGCATAAGTGTTCAGGATAAAAGGCAGAAAAGAATACAGTCCATAACATTCTGGGGTTATTAGGTTAGTTTTGGGGAGTTAGTTAGAGTCTATGTAATTACTTTAAATGGTTTTATTTATCTACTTGGGATTTTTTTTTTTTTATCCTTCTTTATACAATTAACATATTTTACCATAAAAGTGATACTCAAAAAGCCATAAGGCTTTGTCTGGTGTTTCAATAGTTTTCATATTCATCAGCAGTAAACAATTACATCAAGGCAACAGAGAAAATGTTCTCTGTTTCTCAAGAACAGATAGACGTTCAACTCTTGAGATGTTTATCTGGATCATGTCTGACACACCAGTTCCCTTTAGTCTGGCTGGATATCTCGTGGCAGCTGGTTCTCATGTACAATTATTAATAATTACTGTTTTGGCTAGAAATCAGAAATTAAAACCAAGAAAAAAAAAAAAGAACAAAGAACTTTTAAGTAACCATAGTTTCAATAACAAATATGTTTTAGATATTGATTGAAAGGAGATATTTTTATTTTAGTGAACTAGTTCTTCTAAATATTCTATCTTATAGTATCTTCTACAGTTTTATAGCCGCTTAAGTACAGTGCATAAGACAGATGAACAATCATTTTAAGTCATAAGAACTCAATTCCTATCTTCAATTTGTGCATTATATACTTGATTATAGTTTGTGAGAGAAGCACATTACAGACATTGGGCCAGATAATCAAATCCTGTAATGCAGTGTAGAAGATAATGTTGAGACCTATTCCTTGGTGAACCAGCTCCATACAAGACTTATCCATGGCTTTCCTCCTGTTCCTCCCTGTGGACTTCTCTTCAGTGTACCCTCTTAAAGGCATGCAGGCACATAAAAAAAAAAGTCCCCAGAACTGTCCCCTAAGCAATGCTAATGACTCCTTCTTATTCTACACCCAGAGGACAAGAAGTAGTCAGCACCTGCTGAAGAAGAACAAAAGAACACAAGAACAGAGCAATTTTATTGAATGGTAATTTATTGAATGTATTATCCTTAAAAACACTATAAAAAGAAGGTGTTTTACACCGTGAGGAAAGAGTTTTACTTTATTTTCATTATGGATCCTTAGGATCCATAGAGTTAATAATATGCATCCTGCTGAAAGTGAGTATGACAATCTTGGAGAGATTTAACATTTTCACTCTCTCTCCCCTCTCTCCTTTCCTACTTCTCTCCCTTTTTTTTATGAAAAAGGAAGATAGAGTCCTAAATCACTTTTCTCCCAGTCCACACAAAATCTAAATTCAGAGATGAAATAGAACTGAGAAAACTGATGGATAGAGTTTCATATTAATTATCAGAAAAGCAGGTGGCTGCAAAAAGCCTCCTAAAATCCAGCACACTTCAACTTTATTCCTTTCATGTCATCAGTTCTTGGCGCACCAAATGAATGATTTAAAAGAAAAAGCAAATGAGAAGACAGAATTATAAGATGGAACAAGTGAAAAAAAGTGTGATACAACTGTGAAAGGAGGTGAGAAAGTAGGAAAAAAGTAGAAAACTAGAACAACAGTAAAGGTATTTGTAGTAAAAGGATCAAAGGACAAGTACAAAGTGTTGAGAAGGTGAGACATGCTGGTGGGTATGGGGAAAAATCAGTGGAAAAGGATGAATAATTGAATGAAGCAGAGAAATCTTTAGTGTTGCAAGCTAAGCCAGAGTGAGAGAACAAGAGAGAGAAGAGCAGACAGAGATATAAAACCATACTTTATTTTTTTAAAAACATTTAAGTCATCATATAAAAATGAAATTAATAGACTTTGAATGAGGCAACTGAAAATGAAGTAAAAGCAAAAACTTAAAGAAAAGGAATGATATAATTGGTAGTTGTTCATAGCAGTAAACATATTGCCGTGATATTCAATCATGATGTGATGTACCACCTCTCTACATTCTAAATAAAAGAGGTGATGTTTACAGTATCAGTTCAGTTTACAGTTACAATTCAAGAATGATGCCTAACAGGAAGCTCTGAATACATTTCTAATTAGGAGAATCTAGTCCAAAGCCATTTGTAGCTGTGGAACCTTTGTGTTGACTTCAGCTTTGGATCAGATATTGACTGCATAGCTGCTGAAGCACAAACTATAGGGCAAATGATTAGCTATTTTATGTTGCCAAAACTCTGTTTGTATCTTCAAAGCAAGAAGTGGATTTCTCAGTCAGCTAAGTCAGTGTGCATTTATCCAATACAGAGACAAAACCAGGTTTTAAAGAACTTGCATAGTTAGAAGTATTATGCATAATTTCAAGCAGTTTTGAACTCTAGGAAACCAATATCAAGGGAGTTAACGCATACAGGAGTTCATAGGAAATAGGAAATATTGCTTGAAGCTTTCATGACATTGGTATAAAATAATAATATTATTATAAAAATATCATGATACTGATACAATTGTTTAGACAAAAAGTCAGTTAGGTTTCCAGAAATCATGGTGAATATGTGGATCTTTCACTTCTCCCTACTAATCCTCAACCCCTGTTACTGATGTAATATCACTGAAAGGACAGGCACTATACTTAAAGGACTTTACCCAAGATGGAAACAGCAAAAAAGTCACTGTGTGATACATAAGACTTCCTGTTTCTTCCCCTACTTCCTTGGTGTATAGGGTCTCTACCCCACCTTATCATTGTTCATCTACATGTCTCTGGAGCCCTCAGGTGTCAGGGGTCCAACAGCTCTGCTCTCTCGACTTCATCCTTATTAGTGAAATAAATGTCCCCAAGATCATTCTCTCGTACTGAGGCCACCTGGCAAGCTGCTTATTTCCAGGGAATGATTCCTAAACTGTGCTAATTCCTAAACCTTTTCAAGCAATTGCTTGGAAGAATGTTAATGGATCAAAAGCACGCCAAGGACATTTTCACAGTGTAATTGTATAGACAATCAAAATTCAGTGTTCAAGAAAATTCCCATTCAGTTCCTTAGTGTAGTTCATGGCTTCCACATACTAGTTGAGAGCATCTTTTCCTTCCGTCTTCCTTCTGGAACAAAGAGGCCCTGAAGATCCCCCTGTGAGAAAGGAAAGTAGGATGGAGAAGGTCAGAGGAAAGGCTGAGTGGTCAAATGGCACAGAGCAGAACTGGATCAGGACAAAATCTGGTATCACAAACAGAATGATATCTTATACCAAGGCATTGGTATGGTGCCTGTCATTAACAAGACTACGCTGACAGTTTATTGCTTGCACCATATAGTTACCCAGTGTAACAATGACTACTCATTTGTTTCCACCTTTCCACCTTTCTCTGGGCAGATAAGGGCGTGTATTTAAGACTAAGAAAACATTTAAACATATTTCTCCTCTGCTTTATAGTATATGCAGTAATCCGAACCTGTGCTTACGTGGCACAAGAAATATGCATCCCCCAACTTCAAACCTACTCCCCTCCTACATCTCAAAGCAAATTTATCCCTAGCTTCAGATTGACATTTAAAGCTGGCTGCACAAACAAGTGCAAGATGGAAGATTTGGAAAAATAATATGAAATATCTTAAGCTTGATTTTCTGTTGCTTTGCTCATGGTGTGAGGAAATGCACCATGGCAAAGAAAACAGACCACAGGGATAATAAAAAGTAACCAAATACAGCTTCCCATCTTTAGCTGTTAGCAGTGTTTCTCAATAAGATACTATACAAATGGTCTATATGAATCTGAATGATAACTTTATTAACACACTGCTAAATTAAAAATGAATTATGTTGGTCATCTCAAATGAGAGCAAAACATTTTTATTCATTGGGGGAAGAAAGGCTGTCTTCTCATCAAACGCGCGCAGCATGCCTAGTCTAATCCCTGACTGGGGACTCAACACATTACTACAATTCAAATGTTGAATCATAGTAATTATGTTAGAGAATTAAACAACAGTATTGGGACTAATTTTGTAACCTTCCACTTGCAAATCCAGGCTCCCTTAGTTATCTTCAGTCAAGCCATACAAGACGCAGAGGGAGCCATAAAAGGAACTAAAAATAACCTTGCATAGCTTTTCTAGGCGTAAAAATGTCATACTTTCACCTCAAAATCTTCCTGGGACAGAATTAAATGCTGTGTATGTCCCACTTGGACAATGAAAAATTTCTTCTCTAAAATCTTCTTTCTAGAATTAGATGCTATGTACAATTAAGAATAAATGCACAAAATCTGCCCGAAACATTACGTGGGCTCATAAATAACCTGGTAGTCTAAGCAGGTGTCAGTCATGAGTTCATGAGTGTAATGAGTCATAATATGACTAAATAGCAAATATTCAGAAGGCCAAGAGCAAGTGAGGCTCTTCAGTAGGAATGTGTAAACAGATATGTTATATATCAGTCAGTCAGGCCCTGACTACGTTGACTTTATTCATAATTAAACTGATTTTACATGAAAAGAGAGGATGCTTTTGTGTTAAACTGTGATAACCTCTATGTAAAACCTCTTGAAATTTAAATATAGCAGCATGATTTGTGCTTTTTAAAGATAAAATTTTCTTCTCTACCTATGAGACCTGACTGAGCACTACTTTTATACACTAGTTTTCTTTTGAAATAGTGTAGTTACAGCAACGTAAAAAAAGGTTAATGATGAAGAAAATTAACCCCTTTACTGGACTTATGCCTGAAACTTCCAGTATTGCCATGCAATCAAAATATACTATCAGAAAGTATTTGAAAACTAATTTATTCATTTTCAAAGCTAAATGATGTTCTAATTTTAGTTATTTACAATATTAGTAATAAATTTGTAATAATCATGAAAAGTAATCCAGAACCATATATTTCGGTGGTTAAGAGAGAAGAGAGAAATGCAGGACAAAAAAAGGCGCACAATATGACTATGAAGGACAATCTAGTGCTGTAAATACAAAACAAGAAATACTTCACACATTCATGCACTATGGCAATTTTATAAACATCTCAGTTTTCCTTCTCATTGCATTTTGTGCCTCTCAAAATGAATTGATATTCTTCAATTCTGTTTCATTTCCATTTTTAAAGAGGCAAAGAATTTCTTGCATGAAAATACTCCAGAAAAATTTCAAGGGTTAGCTGTACAATAAAGACTTTTTCAAATCAAATACAATTATTCTAATACACTCCATATTGCATTGTGGTACTTGTTGCATCTAGATTAGCATCAAATTAGTTCTATTGAATAGTTTTATTCTGCCAGTTAAAAATTAATCACTATTATTGTGCTGGGTTTTGTAATCCCATAAATAGTGCACAAAATACTACAAGTAAGCTTGTCTCTTCAGGCTGAATAGAAAATGGATGCTATATGCAGTCTTGCTAACTTCTCTCCCTACCAAGATTAATAGAAGTGCTTAGAAAGGTTCTTTATGACATGTGACAACATTGAGATGAGAGAGGTGGTTTTTAGCAATCTTCCTGAAAAAAAATTATCATTGCTGAAAACAAAATCTACTATTTTACATGTAGACTGGGGGATATTAATAGAAATGTTTGAGTGGGTTATTTACATGCAGAGTACTGCATTCCTCTTTGGTTTTCAATTTCTCTGAATTTCAATCTCTTTCAGAGGTTTTTTTTTTTTTTAAGGAAAAATCTTAGTAATTTTAAGGGAAAATGAATGTATGTAACCTCCTTGAGGAAGAACATTTCAGTGAGTTTTCTTCTCTATTTCTTCTCAGATAGCTGTCGCATTTGAAGCAATAAAACTTTGAGAACATTTTAAAACATTCAGTCTTTTATTTGTAGATCCTGGGAATTAGGCAGTCCTGAAAAATGGAAGGCCTGATCTCTATTGCCTTTTGACTTGCATGCCTGCCTGTAAAAAGGGAATGCTCTGTTGGTTTCTGCAGAACAGGTATCCTTTTTTTTTTCTTTTTTTTTTCAGTCACTCATATCAGGGGCAGTATATAAACGTCCACTTTGAAATCTGCTGCTGCAGCCACAATGAACACTCAACCAGTAACCTGAACCGTAACATTTTAAAAACTGGTAGGTCTAGCACTTCCATTGAATCCATTAATATTTTGCTGCTGTTTGACTCAGGTACTGAACCTGCAGAGGAGATTATGGCTAGGGAAAAGCAGAAGGATGTAAGAAGGGGGGAATGTTTCTTTCAGAATTTTTTAACATGTTTTTTGAACATATATATATATAAAAATATAAATATATATATATACACACATATATATAATAAATATATATAATAAATTTATGAATATTACTTCTGCAAACTTCCTCCGTGATATATGCATTCTTGCACCACTGCCAAGTGCCTGCATCTAATCAATTGGAACATATACTTAGTGTCAGTCAATTGATAGGGATACCATAGTGATCAATTTATCACAAATTCTTCATTGATTTTCATAATTCATATGCTTTTTCCAAATCACACAAATGGGAAATACATTACAATGGCTTTAGTACTTTGAACTACTGTACATAAAATAAAACAGTATAAATTAATTAGCACTTAGGTACTTAAAACTAGTATTATTACCATAGCTCCTTTTCTAGACATCAGAACTACAACTTGAGTCATTACAAGAATCTGAAAACAGTACATGCCAGAACTGTCTGTCTGGAGGTAAGATTATGCTGCAGTCATAAGGGCCTATATTCATTGGCTCACATATATGAGCATTTAATGCCATTTGTGATGCCATAGGGTGTTTTCTTGGCCTTCAGCTGCCATTAGTATTGCGTGAGTGGAGATTGGTTTTGTTTTTTACCCATTGGCTCATTACAATTAAAATCATAATATGGACAAAAAAGAAACAAAACCAAGAATTTATTGTTAGTATAATTGAAATCTTAATAGTTTAATCAAATAACCATTATTAGTACAGATTTAATCATTATGGAAGAAGAAAGAAAAAAATATTACCATACAGAACATGTTTCAATAATAATAGACAATATTTTTTGTTCTCTTTGTTACCTCTAAAGCTGGTTTAGTCAGACTCTTGGAATGCATTTCTTTAACTGACCATTTGTGATTTGTTTACAGCCATGGGACCTTTAATGCCAGCCCGTGCCTTATTTTTTATCATCCCACACCTTTACTCTTTACAGTATTCTATGTTCCCATTTCTTGAGGCTTCTGCTATCATACCAGACTTTCATTTCTCTGTATTATATTACTAAGTTAGAGCCATAAATATCTCATTCTGCACAGAATGTTACTCCTATCTGTAGAGAAGACTATGGTTGAACCATACAAACATAAGCAAAAATAAAACAACTAGCCTCCAGTTACAACTGAATCAACTAAAAACAAAGTTCCAGGCATGTTAAAAAAGGTTCAGAAAAATCAAGCCTGACAAGCCTCATTCCTGATGCCTTGCAAATGCAATGCAAAGACTGCGGCATGTTAGTATCAATAGCAATATTGTATTACTCAACTACATGTCTATACAGCCCTACATGGAGTCTTAAATACCAGTCATGCCAATTCAGTGGGGTTCTCAGTGTCTGGCCCTTGTACAGGGGAATGTCTAGTTTCAACTATTTACCTATCTCCTCTTTATATCAAGATTTGAGCATTTCTGAATCTGCTCTGTGTTAGATATCAAGGGCTTAGTTCAACTATTTCAGATAGGGGTCTAGTGTCATTTGAGATATCTCAAACTATGAAACTTGGTATATACCTGCCAGTGAAGAAGATCACAGATTTCCACAGAGCCTGTGTCATATCTGCCAGTGCCAAGGAGATGTCTCAAACAGAGTAGGTCATTTCAATTAGTGCTTATCACCTGTGGTGAGTCAACTGAATGAAGCCCATAGACAACATAGTAAACGAAATCTGTTCATCTTACCAAGCATACTTTATGATGAGACAAATAGCTCTGTAAGCTCCATTGATTGTATTGATTACAGGTTTGGTTTGGTTTCCTTAAYTTAGGATCCAAGTGCCATTTCATATGTTCTGGAGAAATTCAAGATGCCACAACAAGTTGTCAGATATGAAAGAGAACTCACAGGAAAATAGTCTATGATAACCAGTGCAGGCCAGGCCTGGAACAGTAGAGTACCATCGATACTAAAAAGTTAGAAGAGATTAATCCTGCCCCTGAATTTCCTTTTTTGCTATACTAAATACTTAAATTCAATAATAAACAAGTCATTAGAATTAGAAGGTGTTATACATCTCTTCCATTTTAGAAGAGTGTTCTAACCACTAAGTTATAAACTGAGGTTTACATATGCTCAGTAGGCAAGTTAATATTTAATCACTTTATGCATAGTGGAGTAGCTTTATTGGAAGGGATTGAGAGGGTATCTCTCTCCTCAATAACCTTCACACTAATAGTCTCAATGGGCTAATAGTCTCAATGGAAATGCAGTCTCTGGCGCCTGAATTCAAGAGTAAAATGAACATGTATCTCCTGTACCCTTTGTGAATGCTACCATCATAGAGCTATCAGATGAAAAGGTGATAGGAGTACCACCACATTTTTTTCCCCCCAGAAAAATCAGGAACAGATATCTCTCTACTGTCCAGAATAGTTCATTTACACCGCAGGGGAACATGGTTCAGGGTATTACTGTGTTCTCAGTTTTGCTTTCTGGATAGCTTTATGAATCACATTCTGAGATGACTCTGTCACCTTATAAAAAGCATAGACAACTCAGAATATTTACTTTTATGAATCTTACTTTGAATTAATGCAAATTAAAGAGTTCTCTCTTTGGCACATGCTAGCCAGTTGAAATTGTGCCAAGTATTATTAGTTTGCATAAGTGCATTTCCTCACAGTAAGTTTCATTATTCTAGGAATATAACAAAGTTTGTATGGATGGACTGTTCTTGAGCAATTTGTTTTGTATGTTAGGAACCAGTTTTTATAAGTAATGAATGACTCATCTTTAAGATGCACTATAATATCCTTATTGTACAAAATACAATGATAAAAAAAAGCTTTCATACATAATTTTCTTTGTGAGTCTCTAGTCTTACTATCAGAAATTTATTCAACATGTTACTTTGGTTGAAGTCACTGGCAAAATACTAACTGAGTTGTGAAATAGCAAAGCAAATCTGTTTAATCCTTTCTTCCATAAATTAAATATAATCTTGTAACCTAATATTCCTAATTCTTCAGTGTCTAACACAGTGTATTTGCATCTATACAAAATGAGTATAAAGAGGAAGAAAGGATCTATCTTGATCTGCTACTGCTTACGCTTTGCTCAAGAAAAGAGGATTATGTTCCCTGTATCTGATTCTGCAATATCTTCCAAGAATTTGTATTAGGTCTGGTAATAATGGATGAGAAGGATCAAGGAACATTAGTCAAGATTGTCAACATGCAAGAAATCACCAAGGCAGCTGTATTATATCCATATTTCATTAAGATAAAAATAGTTTCTTTACACTAAAACTTGTGAAGATTGATCACTGGAGGCAAACTCAATTTTATGAAAGACATTTTCAAAGCTATAAACAATTTTATGCTACTGGCTCCCATTTACTTTCAGTAGGAGTTGGGAACCTGACTCGTCTTTTTGCCTTTTAAAAGATCTTAAGTGATTGTTGCATTTTTGCCCAGTACTACTCTTCTATCTTATATATAAAATATTATTGTAATTTTTATAATCAGTTCAGGTAATTTTGGACAATTACTGACTAATATACTGTCATATATTTTAAAGATTGTTATAGGAGTATTCCACATAAACAACAGACTCATCTAATTCTAATAAAGAGCCCTTTAGTGACAAGAAATGTATGAAACATCTAGTTTAATCTAATTGCTTTAATGTAATCTGGTACTTTTAAGAAAGACTACTGTTCTTTTACAGTGATGTACTGACTTCATGTCCTATGAGTGCCTCAAGGGGAATGGTGAGCAAAGTCAATACAGACTGTCCCTTAGATACCCAGCACAAAGAACACAAAGACCATGAAAACCTGTGCCACAGGTGATACAGTAGATTCAACGCAGATGAAAAGCACAGGAGAAAGACAACATCTACTTGCATAGCTATGTAGAAAGTGATAACAAGGAGCATATTGTATACGTTTGTAACTCCCAAGGCATGTAACAAAACACAAGGGAAATAGATTTGCTCAGCACAACGTTAACTTCCAATGATTCTTCTGTGACCACATCTGAGAATCAGACAGCAGAAAAAAGAGAGTTGACAGTCACTAGTTACATATACTTTGAGGCAACAGGTCAGAGGGAAGCAGACATAAAAAAGCACTGAAAACTAATCAACTAAGCTTAGACCCACAATATTAACAGATTTATTTCATAAAAGTATTCTTCTCTTGATGGGAAAACATATGTTATTTAGCTTTTTTTCCTACTTAATTAGGAACAAGATGAGATCTTGTAAATGACATAATAATCTTCCTAGTCAGTCTTTTTCTTTTCTGAACTGCTGCCTCATTCTTTAAAATTATCCAGCAGAAGGCTTACTTCATGATAAAAAATTTTATGTTCAACAAAACTTATTGAATACCTTGTTAATAATTTTGGCAGGAGAACTAAAGGTATTCTGATGAGACAAAGGTAGATCGCTGCAGTGATGCGAAGGATGCCTGTGAAACATGGGACCCCAAAATTATAAGCACAAGGCTAGAACAAA
This sequence comes from Apteryx rowi, assembly GCF_003343035.1. Classification (NCBI taxonomy): domain Eukaryota; kingdom Metazoa; phylum Chordata; class Aves; order Apterygiformes; family Apterygidae; genus Apteryx; species Apteryx rowi. The sequence goes on from NW_020451172.1 coordinate 34,840, forward strand.
AGCACCAGGGCTATAAGCACAAATCATAAATGGTCAATTACTGGACACTGAGGAAATACAACATTGGGAGCTGGGTAAAATTGGCTTCAGTAATAACAAAGAGAACAAAGAACAAGTCTCCACATATACAAAACACAATATATTTGGATATAGTATTGGAATTGCAAACAACAAAGAAAGAACAAGTAAGTTTGTGTTAGAAGAATGGAAATGAGCTCAAGACCTTTTGTGAGGAGGAAGAGACCATCAACGTTAACAACATGCTCCTCTCAGAGAAGAAGGTAGGTTGCTGAAGACACTGTAACTCCCCCACTTTCTCTGTAAAGAAGGCGGCTGTCAACCTTGGGACACACATGAGCTGTGTAAGGGGGGAGTAGAACACCAGAGAAAGGGTAGATACTATAAAGTCTGTGTATAGCATGTTAATAAGTTGTAATAATTGGATAATTTGGAGTATAAGCATAAATGTCATCGTAACTGAACTAATAATTCTTTGACTGGACTGCTAAGATTTTAATTAGACTACCCCTAAAATCTTGGCTTCAAATATGAGGTGTATTTCTTCAGTTCCACCTTCGTTGCATGTGATCAGGTATGTTGCACTTGAGAACCTGCTGTGAAAATTTGTGATGCAACATCTGGGATTTCATATAGAAAGAACTTGATGACCCTAAAGGCTTGTGTCACAGGAACTTCTGTCACAAAATTCAAGGTCACAAGAACCTCTGTTGTAAGCCAGAAAGTTGTCGGTTAGAAGTATATAAAGAGAGGTAGGCATTGTAAGGGATCATAGCATGATTATGAATCCAATACATGATGGAACCTTTAAAAAGAAAAACATTAAGACTAATTATAGAGGTATTTCCAATCACAATAGAGAGTTCTACTACTACTGTTACTACTCAGGCCATATCATAATATACTGGTGAGACTATATCGGAATAAGTTATACTCTTTGGTCACCTTCATTCAATGAAAATAAACTAAAACTGGAAGAAGTGAAGAGGATTACTAAATGATTAGAATGTCTATTTTGTGAGAGGATGTTATAAGACTGTATGTGACTTAGTTGAACAGACTGAAAACTGAGATGAGTATGATTATTGTTTATAAATATTCATGGAACTAAACACAAGATGGAAGAAAAACTATTTAAGCTTAAGAACTATGGTGACACAAGAAGGAACTGATATAAAACGAGGATGCATAAATTTAGATTTGACAGATATATAACAATCTGAGAAAGTCTTTCTGTAAAGGCACGAAGAGCAAAAAAGATGATTATATCAATATGAAGCATGCAAACAGTGCTTGCAATTACAGGGAACTGACCCGATAACCAAAAATTTCCTCCCCATCAATGTTTATAATACTCCAGACTATTGTATAGTGTCCTATCAATATATTCAATGCTTTTCTTATGTATTTCTATAACATAACAACTTCTAGATGCAAAAAATCTATAATACCTAGTTTGCAAACAGTAGGATACATACTATGCAAACCTGGCAACATTCAAAATACTTCATACATATATAAAAAAGAGACACCATTTTTCTATGTGATTTGACAATTTGTTTTTTCATTAAACTGACAGAGAGCTGGATAAAACCTCTTCTCTATTTCCCACCCCATCACCTACCTATTAAGATTATAATAGAATTGACTTGACTTGACTTGACTTGACTTGACAGAGAATCTTTAAACATCTACAGCAAAGCAGCCCACAGTTTGCATTCTATAGATATGCAAATGACATCCCAACATCTCAATTAAGCCTATGTTCAAATCTCTATGAATTCAAGTGAACAAGTCCCTCACTGAAAAAAAAAAAGATCTTTTGAGAAACCTAAATGTGTAATATCCTTACAAACATGGCTGAATGTAATTCTCCTAACTCCAGGAGAGTAACAGCATCTGTTACTATCACCAGTCAGGAGATTAAACATATCTATTTAATCCTGTCAGAATTACAATTTGGAATATTTGGAATATAGAAATATTTGGAATAGAAATGGTATTGATTCAGTCCCAGTAAGATCCTTTTTATACATTTTACAATGATTTTAGTTGTATGGAATCCTGGGTACTACTTTGCTATTGACATCAGTGTAAGGTTTTTGTTTGTTCTGATAGGAATTCTCCCTAGAATACTTCTTCCTACATCTAAAATTATACAATATACATTATGGCAAGGCCAGGAAACTTAAGTTATAACTGTGTTAWAAGGATGAAATTTATGTGTGTCCTGAAGTTATAACTGTGATATACCTGGGTGCCTGTGTGCAGTACAGCTTCCTGATAAGAATAAAGAATTTAATTTTTTATCTCCAGTTTGTAAGAAAGCTTCAATATTCAAATTTGTCTAATGATGCAAATCCAGCCCAGTTTTAAAATACCTGAGCAGATTGTTGTTTTGTAGAATATGCTTTTCCATAAATCCCTTTTCAAAAATAAGTACAAGCCTAATAGGAATGATTGGAAGGTTAATCAGACACTAAAAAGGATTCCATCTCATAGTCACAATAGCAAGGAATTTTAATGCTTGATTCAGGCACCATTCATTGGCACTGAAATGTCATACATTTTACGCTTTAAACTCTCCCCCAAATGTTGATTTATTTATATTGTTGAGGCATAAATTTTGTCTCAGGAGGTATAACCTGACTTTACACATTCTTGGTTCTCATGCTTTTCCAAAAACCTTTAAGTCCTCTGTCCCAGAAGGCTACACAATGTTAAATGTAGTAGCTTGAATTAAATGAGCAAGTCAATCCCATTAAGTGGACAAGTCCCATGGAAGTTGCAGGAAAATGGGTGTAGCTAACTACTAGAATAATCAGTTTTAAATGTTACTGTATTAAAAAAAACAACATTCTCATATGTGAACAACTGATGATGAACTTGCAGTGTAAGAAACAGATGCAGCCTGGGAGTTCATTTCTTACCACCTCTATCACATGATTTTTGTTTCTTATTGTTGGAAAATATTTGTTAATGTGTGGCCTGACAGATTTATTTGTACAGCTGACATAGCCATGAGGAAGCCAAAAATTCCCTTTTTTTTTTTTATGAGATATTTCCTATTTCATATCTTCTTGAACACCACTATTGAGACAATTCATTAGTCATTACAGACCTCCCAAGGAGGTTTTAGGCTATGATTTTTAGTCAGAGTTCCTTGTCTCCTTCTGGAACTGGGGTGGGATGCAGGTGCTTGAACATTGGTATCCGAAAACATTGTAAACACCCATGAGTGTTTACACACTGACTGTCACCCGCCTGCTTTTCAGCTGCCACCCTACAAAGGTACATATCTCCTATTGCTTCTGTACCAGTTAAATGACTCAGACTCCAGGATGTAACAAACTGCGCTAGACACATATGTTCAGGCAACTGAAAGTTGCTCCCTAAAAGTAAAAATCCCTCTACCTGCTTGAAAATACCRGCTTAGCATTTTGATGAGGAAAGCATTACCACTTAATTATAATTTTTAATAAGTCTGACTTCCGAACTTACAGTTCAGTGTTGAATATATTTTGCTCAGACAGTAGGTAGAAATGATAATGATAATGATACACTGCAGTTTATGAAAGATGTTTCAGTGCCTTCATATAGCTACAAAGCTGGTTGATTACCCACACTTTTCTGTGGTCCTGTTAATTTCATGTAAAACAAGTTGTTCAATATCTAAAAGAACAGGATTGCTYGTAAAAATCCATAGAGGCACCAGTGAAACATGTTTCTTTATCCATTGTGATTATCCTACATTTAAACCTTTAAATATTTAAATATATATTAATTTCAACCATGCATCTCTTCTAGAGTATAAATCTTCCTCAAAATGTTAGCACAACTCTTCTACTACACTTTCTTTTTTTAGAGAGTTAGTTTGGAAAACCACCTCCATAAAGATGCAAGTAAATACTGGGATCCAGAACTACTTTGTGACTCCTGTGTTCAAGTCCTTCTCTTGCCACGGGGAAGGGAAGGACTGTGAATGTTAAAACCTAAGTGCATATTAATCCCAGCTCCCTTCCAAGGCTTCCCCTTCCCCTTCTTGCTTGCACTCTTCCTGTTTTTGTTGATAAGAAACCTAACAATGTAGGCAGGGCAGCAGCATCAGTGCTTTGGATCAAATCCTCCAGTGTGGACTACCAGAGGAGAAGGATTTTAAGTGGTACTGTGGAAATTTTTTTCCTTCATAGTTCAGTGCACTGTTTCAATCTTTAACGAAGATGAAGAGATTAGTTCATTGCTTTAAGCTTCCTGTCTTTGGCTGATTTCAAAAATCAACCCTGACCCAAATGATAGCTCCAAGACCCATTCCATTTATGCTGTAGCAGTAGTAAAAACATGCCAGAACCTCAGCTGCACCTTTACTTCTCAGCTTTCTGTAGCATCTGTGGAAGACAGTGGATGGGCAGTTAATGAAATTCATGATCTTCCTGCATAAAATGTATCTCCTGGATAACTCCGCACTGCAGAATAGAACAGCTTAACCACCATGCACCTGACTGATCAGTGTCAACATTGCCACAGACCTGTTTGCTACTATCTAGTACCAATCTAGTGCTACTTCCTCCATCACCACAGCAGTATTGGAGGTTAAACTGTCTTTATTTCAGTCTTTGGAAACTCAAAGAAGTGCTGCTGTCTAGCCATATTTGAAAAATAATGAAAAATACAAAGTCCTTCCTAATCTCCCAGTTTATATTTTCTGTAAGGATTTCTAATGGGTCAATTTTTAGGGCTTGGTATTTTGCATTAGATGAAACTTCAAGGTGGTAGAAGTCCATCACATAAAAGTTTTCAGGAAATTTTGTGGAATACGAGTATTGAGATTTTTATAATGCTCAGACTTGACCTAACTGAGGGTCAAGACTGACTGAAGAGAGTTTGAATAGAAAAAAAAAAAGAAAAAAAGGATCCAGAATAAGTCCATCCTCAAATCACAGTTACATTTAAATATCTACACCTGAACAGATAGAAACTAACTTCTCAGCTTCCCATCTCCTTTGTTATTTTCAAGGTTAGAGGGTAAGAGAAAAAGTACAGATCCGTAGGCACTTCTGAGAACTGAACATCAGATAGTGGTTTTGAATAACAGATGATTTCCTTTGCAGGACATAACTGCTAAATCCTTCCCTTCCCCCTAGGCCTCTGGAATTCCAGCTGAGATAATCAGCAGAAAGGAACTTGGCATCAAATGCAAATGTGGAACAGGATGGTGCGAAGCTGCTTACCAAGCTGTTAAAGGAAGAGGAAAAACAAGGATCTGTACCAGATTAAAAAAAAACTTTAATCTTATCTGCAATGATATAAAGGAAGAAAAAGGCAGATGTTAAGAAGATAATTTTGGTGATCTGGAAATCTGGCAGCCAGTTCAGAAATAGTAAACTAAATTAAGTACAGGAGAATAACTACATCTTCCAAAACAGAATAGGACAGTAACTCCAATAGAGAAAGTGTCATTAGAATTTGGATACATTCACTCTGCAGGAAACTTTTCCTTTCTGCTGAGGACTATCTTGTTTTAAATTATCCATTGTATCCCCTCCTCAGTTCTGTTAAAAGTCACCTGCAGCTCTGTAGAATTTGCAGTCTTGTGGAGATAATAGCAAGGAAAAAAATGAGCTGTTTGGAAATGATGAAGGAAAAGAGAATAAGCTCCCCAAGAATAGGATAGAATTGTTCTGTTATACAATATATTAGTTAAAAATGAATTCAGGAGAGAAATGCAGATGGTGGCCTACTGCTGCAGCACAGTGGAGTTTTGTCAGCTGAACATTTTTTGAGTTGTTCTGCTTTGGACTTACAACAATAACTATCAGTGAAGCACAGCTGGTGTTCAGGAGGCAGAAATGTAGTAGTCCACTTATCTGAAAGAAGTGGTTACAAAGGGAAAATTATAAAAAAGAGACATCAATTAAAAATAAAGGTGGGAATTTAAAAATCATCTGTAGAAGGGAAAAAAAAGTAGTTACAAATGTATCTTTTTTTCCTAGATTGTAGTGCAGTATGTATTTGGAATAAAAAGTATAAAAAGAAAACAGTCCAGTATATCACACAAAATGTAAATTACTTCAGAATTAAACTTTTCAGATTTAATTTGAATTTGAGTTTGAGTTTGGGTTTTCTTTTATTGGACAAATAGCTCAGCACTACCAAGCCAGCATGTGTTGTGAATTACTTTGGTGCATGACCGGATTGAACTAATCTTGAATGTATTAGGAATCTATTAGTTATCATTTGTTATTWTATTTTAAATGATTTTTTTTCAATGAAGCTATGGAATTAAAACTTGGATAAAAAAAAGAAGCAAAGAAAAAAATCCCTCTGAATATGGATGCAAATTTCTTTCTTTTTTTTTTTTCTTAAAGGAAAAAGAAAGGTCCAGGAGAATTATAGATTGGTCTAGCCTGAAATCCCCAAATGGTTACTGATCTGTTCAAGTAAGTAAGATTTGNGGATGCAAATTTCTTTCTTTTTTTTTTTTTTGATTGCAGAATGTGCGCAGGAATCTGTCAGTTCATAGTGTATTTTTAAGAATAAACTAATCTAAATTTGCCTACAACACATTTTGCATTCTGTCATAAAGTAGGGCTTATGCATTCAGGAATTGCTTCATTGCCAACTGTTAATTTTTCAGAAGTAACAGAAAAGTCTACAGAATCACAGTATCAGTTATAGCACTATGATCTTTAAAAAAAGAATATTTATTTTTTGTTTCTTTTCTTATTCTGAGCCATTAAGAATCTCATTAAAGGATTTTCTTTGTTATTATATTGAGTCTTAGTAATTTTGTCTTGTAAACATGCTATGTTAACAATGCTTCTGAATTCCAGAGCCTTAAGAAAAATATCAAATACCTGAAGACTTGTTATTTAATTGCTAATTTGGGCAATATCAGATATATTTTTGTGATGGCATAAAGGAAAAGATGCATAATGATATATTTTTTTAAATTTATTTCTCTGTAGAACCTACAGATAGGTACATTTAAAGTTTACATTAAAAATTATATTAAATAAAATTGAGATAAATATATGGCTATCTCAGTTTGAGAGTAAAGACTGAAAAAACTTCTAACTCGGCCCTGTGGGATACATCAATGTGATCACTGACTTTTCCTCTCTTTGAATTTCCAGAAGAATGGCAGAGTATCCAAAGTAAACCTACATCTTTCAGTCAAAGAGCTGAAGATTTTAAGGCTTTTTGAAATGTAACTGCAAACATGCTTACATGCTTAGTGTTCCCAATATCCAGTGAGTGAAAGCATTCGGAACCTAATTTTGTTCTTTTTTGTGTTTTTGTTTCATTTTCCAAGCATCCTAAAAAATAGTAAAGACAGCTTGCCAAACATTCTTCATCAGCACACTTCAACATGTTTTGAATTCTGTTAAAGTCACTTTTAGCCTTCAACCATGTAAAATTAAATTCAAACAAAAGCAAAAGTCAATTCAGAACCTCCGAACGTAATGAAAAAGTCATGAAAGAGAAGGCTGGTCTCAGTGACTTGGATTCCTATAACCAAAGGCACTACAGATTCTATTGCATTAAGTGAAGCAGAGTTAAAATATTTGCCTGTCCCTCTGCTTTTTTATTTCCCTCAGGAGCAGGAGAAGAAAATTTATTTCTGAGAAATGGATTGCCATTATCCATACTAAGGATGATTAATTCAGATATATACAAATATACAGAGGCAAGGATCTTCACTACTTGAGTCCCGGTTGCCTATATAATTCTGTAAGTCTTCATATGTGACTACTGGCAAATTATGTTCTTTCAAGTTAAAATATTATGGCACTTTTTAAAAGTCAAAGAAAGTAGAAATATTTAGACTATCATTTGATATTAGAAGGTCCTTCCTGGTAATGCCACTGTATCAAGACAATAGCAAGATGGTGTTCTGCTGTACAGGAGCAGGCAGAGTTGGCTGGAGCCAGTATAAGGCATTGAAAATCTTAATCCTATGTGGTCTAAATTGGGCTGTTTCTTTGTTGTTCTTGACAATTTAAGGATGCCATAATATAGTCACTTGAAAAGCTATATTTTCTTGATAACTATTAGGAGTGAAAATGCTAAAGATCTCAGAAATGGGCATTCTCATGCATGACTTTACTACCATAGCTAGCACCATTGAAGTCAATGATGTTGATCACAGAAGTAAAGATTAATAAACAAGGAATTATTTGCAAATTTTTGTCCTTGGGATTAGAAAATACATGAAAGAGTAGGGCCATATTTTGTTGTTCATATATGAGGTCCAGCAAAATAGTGCTAGAGTGTTTGTATAACTATCTGTATCATGGTGCAGATAAATTTAAAAACTAATAGTTATATAAGAAATTATAGTAATACAGAACATCACAAAAAAAGAAAAAAACCCTACATTTTACATTTTTGTCTCCTACTGAAGAGCAGTTCAGAGACTTGGAGCTAAACTTTTACCCATGGAAGCTGCAGTCTCCTAGGTAGGAGTTTCATTGTGGCCACAAGATTTACTTCTAAGTGAATAATTATTTTACTAAGAAAAGGTTTGAATGTTCTGTGGTCAGTTCAGACAGAACAGCCCACCTCAGGTGCAACGAATAGAACAACTCTTCTGATATGAGTTACCCAGAAAGCAAAGCTAGATGGTGCTAGAACATATGAATATATTATTGTAAATTTAATGTGGCTTGACTGCTTGGACTATATCTTCTTGTTGGTCAGGCCAAGGAATAAATGGAGGTGCTAAGGTAAAGTCTGAGTCTGATAACTGGCCATGTGAAAACAAGTGGAGCTCATTCAAAAAATGATGATGGAACAGTTTTTTATTAGAAAGTGCAGTTTTTGTTAAATTCAAAATATTTCATGAGCATAATACTGATTTTTCCTAATTTTTCAAAATGAGAAATTTAAAATTTGATTTTATTATTCCAGTTTCAAGCTGATAGTTTCATTTTGACCATACTAAAATCTTGCATTTGAATTAAGTTCAGTTAAATATGTTTGTGCTGATAAATACAAATTTAATGGTATTCTCAAAAGTATATATACAGAATAAAAAAAGAAAACACTTGACATTTTTAATTCAACATTGCAATGAATTTCCATTCCATTTTAAATATTATAATTTTTATTATGTTGTAGAATGAAAAAATATTAAAATGTTAGAATTTTCAGTGCACTAAAAATTTTATTTTATAACCTACTCCAAATATTACAGATTTTTACATCAGAGACTTGTTCACTGCAGAGTTCAGTTCCGACACAGTATTGATTAGGAAGGAGGTGTGAACACTGTGCAGAAGCACATTAGATTGTCTGTCATATGACGTGGAATACATATCAGAGAGTCAATGTTAATGGGGACAGAGGAGAAGGGTAATTTTCCTTTCAGCTTCCACTCTTGGCCCTTCCCCCTCACCTGTTAATAATTCCTTCCCACATTCCCTGCAGAATTAGAACAGCTTTCTTTAGTAAGTTTTAACTGATTTTCTTTCCTTTTAAGTAAAGAGTCAGCATATCTATCTCAGCATAAAATAACTCAAGTAATGCCTTTGTATATGCAGCCATTGAAATATTTGAAATATCCAGTGTTAGAGGGACTTTGGGTAGCCTTGACCCACAGCATGTGGCAACAGATAGGAAATAAAAAACAGTCTGACACTAGCACTTCTATGACTCACTCTATTACAATGCTGTGTATTATCATATATTTCTTTCTTACACTTGGATTAATTAAATTCATGCAAAACAATTGGGGAAAAAAAAAAAAAGGTCTCACCAGTGTTATCAAGGGCAAGCAAACAGCTGGCCCTTGTAAGGATGTGGCAAATATCTGCAGGCACAAAATGTGAGTTTCTGGTCTGCAGGAGCAGAACAGGATGAGGCAGATTGCAGCTTACTGCAGGCTTTCATTACAATGTTACATCTTAACAGAAATAATTTAATTATTCAGTGCAAGCTATTCTTGCCTTAATAAGAAGGATAATGCCCAGTGTTATGAATCAATAGATTTTGAGGATAGCCAAGATGAATTTTCATAGCAGTTCCAGATACCTGAACAAAATGTATGCATCCAGAAAGGATGGATAGCCTAAAAACCATTAACAAGATTATAGATGCATGCTTATTTTTCCTTAGAAAGAAAACCCTGTGTGACTGTGGCATTAGTTTTGATCATAGCTCATCTTAAGTCCCTTAAGAGCATCTTCCTTTCACCTCTGAGCAGCACTGATTTTTACAGCATGAAACTTAATGTATATGCATAGAAAGATTAAAAATCTGACAGAACTTTCTGTTAGAAAAAAAGTGGAAAAGCCAGCAGGAAATATTAAGATTTGCTATACATCTGAAACTAGGAGTTAGCCTGTTGCACCTTGTTGGGTTCCCTGACTGGCGTATTTAGTGAAAGCACAGCAATTGGAAGGTACAGAAGAATTTTCTCAATGTATGTAAATTAACCCTTGTAATTAATTCAGAAAAGCAGAAGAACAAACAGGAACAGTGTAAAGTGTGATATACAGTCAAGAAACTATACGATGAGAATGCTCATATCAGAGGTCCACTTCACTTGCTGTCCTCTCATCTTCAGTAGCCAGAAGTTGCCTGTGAAGAAGTAGCTACTTATATATGTCCTTTTTTTTTTTTCCTCCTAGTGATCAGCAGCTTAAAGACTTCCTGACACAGAGATGATATGTTTTTTTCTTAATGGCCCTTAATGGTTTTCCCCCAACACCATGAGTTTTTCTATTTGCTTTTTGAATCCATACGAGCTTTTGGCTTCCACAACATCCTTAGCAATGAGCTCCATAGCTTAACTTTGCTTTATGTATATGTATGCATTACTTTGTCTAAAATRCAGCCCTTTTGTTTTATTTGAATCTAACAACTAAGAATTTTTCTTCATGTTCTTTAGTTTTCCTCTCTTGAGAAACTTTGACTATTCATTCTCCTTTTTTTTTTCTTTTTTTTTTTAATGCCACTAATAACTTCACAGGCTTTTACTGTATTAATTCTCTGTCATCTCTTTTCTGGTTGAAAACTCCTTGTCTCCTTAATTATTCCTGGAAAGGAAGATGTTTTATTCAGCAGCAACTTTGTCACTCATCCCTATATCTGCTTTAGTTTTTTTTTTTKTTTTTTTTTTTTTTGAAATGGGGACCCCCAAAACTACTTATGGCTTCCAATGGGTACATCACATGTTTATATTCATACAATAGTGTTTTGTTCCTTATTTTTCTCCTGATAATTTGTAACATTACATTTTGCTTTTAAGCACTGAGCTAACATTTTCATACAACTTTGTTATAACCTTAAGATTTCATTCCTGACTGATAATGACTGTCTCAGAGCTCATCACTGTGTATGCAAATTTGATTGTATTTTTTCTACTTCAGCTACATAGAATTCATCTACCATTTCATTGACAAATTACACTGTATCATGAGGTCCTTCTGCAATTTGTTGCAGTTGCCATCATCTTTAACTCACTGAATAATTTTGTGTCATCAGCAAAGTTTGTCACCAGCTTTCCTGAGACATTCTTGTATGTTCCTTTCATATTCAGTGTCAAAACTGACCATTACTTCCTATACTTGTCTCCTGCCTTCTAAGTAGATGCTTATTTATGAGAAAACTTACCTCTTAGATAATTATAAGTGGAGTTCCTCAGGGACCTACCCTGGGACTTATCCAGGTTAACACCTTTATCAGTGATCTGTAGGAGGAGGCGGAATACACCCTGACCAGATTTGTGGACAACTCTGCCCTGGGGAGATGGGGACAGTCAATATCCTTGAGGGTGGGATGCCGTGCAGAGGAACCCAGACAGGCTAGAGGAATGAGCTGAGAGGAACCACATGCTCACCAAAGCAAAGTCCTGCACGCGGATGTACAAATCCCTGTAGTCATACAATAGCTGGATCTGGCTTTGAATCTTCCAAGTAGAACAAAACCAGTAGGTAGAAGTGATCAAATCTACTGAAATGGTGACAGAAAGTGATCCTTGTCTCTCGACTGTACAGGAATGCTGTGAGCACAACGGCTCAACAGACCTGAAACTAGCATTGCCATGCAACATCATTCCAAATTCACAGCTAGCCTGGGCTACGTAGTGTGTTTCAATGTACAACAATCTAGCACCACGACATGCTTTAACGTATGACTGTGGTGTAATGCTCAGTGATAATGAAAATACTTGGCCCTACTCTGATATTCGCTGTTCACAAAATTCATCTGAGCCATAAACACTACTGTTCGCCTGCTCAGCTGTTGACTAAAATGGCTCGCTTACTTGAGGGGCTTAAAAAATATTGTGCGATATTTTGATTTGGGCCTATTAGTAAATGAAAAACAGTTCTTGTTTCTGTTGGCATTCTTAATTTATGATGGTGCATTTACAAATCTTTATTAAAGGTAGAAAATGCATCCCATGAAATGCTACATTTAGGCTTATCAGCTGGGTATTTCACTTGCAAGAGTGCAGTTTCCTTCATGGACAATCAGAGGTTGGGCTTCAATGACACTTTCTCCAGCACTTTCACCAGTGTTGTAAATGACTGCATAAACAGACAGCCTGTAGGTTTGAAAGATAACCAAAGGGTTGGGGGGGGGGGGTGTTGTGTGTTTGTTTTTGCTTCCAGACACAGCAGTCTGAGTGAGAAACAAGCATATTTTAAAGTGCTTAAAATTCAGAAGGCATAGATCACGTCAGGCATTAGTATAGGCCTACCATTAACTCAGAGTCTTCCCTGTTATGTTCCCATCCAAGGCAAATTCCACTAAGTCACTCAGAAGCCCCTGTCATGTAATCAGGATCTTAGATTAAGCTGTGGAAACTTGTCTACGTCAGAAAGAAATAATAAACTTTAAGCATGCCAGCTATTAAACCTTTTAAGGGTAAAACAAAACAAACAAACAAAAAAAACAGGTAATTTTATTTTAATCATTTACTATAGACTGGTTTATGGGAATAGAGTTATTCCAGCTTAAAACTTTTGAATATATGACCTACACAACCTTTAGAAATTTTAAAATTAAATCACTACTGGCTCTGTAAAGAGCTATCCTAAAGAGATGACTCTTCTTCTCCACTGACCACAGGAAGAGCCTACAGTGACTAGCTTATTCTTGGAAATCTAACTTTAATATCTTAAAGTTACTCCTTTTCCAATAATGCTTAGCACTTTTACAGGGTCATAAACAGGAAAGAATCCCAAGTTTTGCTAATTATAGCATGTCATATAAAAGCACATATAACACAGCATATAAAAAGGTGTTCCTACGATCGGGCTCCCTGTGGTGGCGCCCGATGTCCCCCTGGGGCTGGGGCTGCCCCGGCTCCCCCAGGCCCTGCTCCCTCGGGGCAGCAGGACGGGACCTGGCGGCCAGCACCAGCCCGGACCAGCCCCCCGGCCGCCCCCGGCACCACACCGCCGGCACTGGCACCGGAGAGCTGTGGTACGGCTGGCACACACTATCCAAGCCCTGGGCAGCGACCTGGGTTTCACACGCTGTTGTTCCACGCTGGGCTCAGCCTTCTGCATGGGACTGGATCTGCACAGGACTATTGTTTTAATATTTAGTGCTTTTCAAATGGCATAAACTGCCAATGGCCTCACCTCAAGCCAATCTCTTTGATTTTCCACGTATCCTAAGCCAATTAGTTTTCATTTCCTGTGTTACTACAAAAGCGGAGAGCAGTTCTACTGTTTTGCTGATCCTTCCTACAGTGTTCATATGGTTTCATTGACATTTGATAAATTTGCTTGTGAAATTTGAAACAAATATTTTACAAGCAATCCGTATATGCCATGTTTTAAATAATGAAGAATACTGAAATAATACTGTACAAAAATAAACAGTCTGTACATGAATAAATATATTAAACACTACACAGAAATTACTGATGTCTAATTGTTTTCATTCAAACAACCATATTTTTCTATTAAAAATATTTTTACTCTGAAGATATCTAATTACAATGAAAAGAACATAACTGAAGTCAGTGCTGTATTAGTGTATAAACATATCTCTGATACTAACTCCATCCGTATCTACTATTTCAGAGAGAGGTGTACATCTTCTTTATTTAGTTATGCAGTGGTATGTGCTAGCTTCATTAGTAGGTGGTAATCTTTCAATCTTGAGATCCAAAGTGTTTACTTTCCTGATAAACTTATTCTTAGCCACATGCCTTAAGTTAAAACTAATTTGAATCTTTGTTTTAAATTGTGATCATGAATACCACAGATTGATTAACCATGGTCAAATACAAATAATACTAATAATAAAATGAACAAACACGAACATACCACACTTCCTCTTGTGAATATTCTACAACTCATGTTTATCAGATTATTGTCTGTTCTTGCTTTTTTTAATTAGAAATCCAAAAAAAAAGCTTAAAGAAAATGTGCATTCAAATCACATCCAAGAAGTCTCAAATTACTTGCCATTTTAATGTTTTCTTCTTTTGCAGCTCATAAAAGCTGTTCAGCATTATGTTTGCTCCACAGAGCTCAGAGAACTTTGTGAGGGATGGAAGGATTATGTATTCCATTTAAAAAAATGAAGAAATGTAGACACAGAGCAGCAAAGCAATTTAGATCACTCATCAGGCCCCTGACAGAAGGATGCGTTAGCATTTGATACATCCCTGAATGACTTTAAAATGTGCTATTTAGACATTGAAATTATTTGGAATTTATTACACAACTGCTGTCACAGGGTTAAATTTTAAAACTAAGGTGCATAGAGAAAGCTGTTATTACGGCTAAGTACTTCTATAAGTGCTACATAATTTACACACAAATACACATATGTACACACACACACACACATACATATACATATATATGTGCATATATAAAGAATCCAAGAGGAAAAGCTTCTTCCAGTTATTTTTATTTTATGTATTCATGCTATATTTATTATGTATTCCCTGAGGGCTTTTAAAATGAGAATGTGTCTAGGGATTTTCAAGTCTATGGTAAAAGTTCCTTTAGGTTTAATTGTGGCAGACAGAACAGCTTGTCAGCCTAAAAAAGCAAAATCAGGTGAAAGTTGACAGGTTTGACTCAAAGGAAAACAAGSAGAGGAGTGGAAAGGAGAAACAGCATGGAAGAAAAAATTAGTATGAACCCCTTAAAAAAATGATATGACTGAAATTTGAAGAGCTATAAAAGTAATGGAGCCATGAGAAATACTGGGAAAGTTCCTGGTCACCCAGCTAAAAGAAATAAATTTTCTTCTCTGAGAAAAAATATGATATCACTCATATAATTTTGAAAGAACCCTCAGCTGGGAAAAGATTTCAAATTAATCATGTTAAATCTTTTGCATTTTATAAAATACATTTGCCTGTATAAAAGACATTGCATCAAGTACATAAAATGACATATCCATCCTGCCACCATTGTTTTGATATTTATTCAAGTCATACATTTTCATCTATCTCCCTCTCTCCTCAAATTTCCTTAGCACAGTCTCTGTATAATCTAAGCATTAAAGTATAAGATTTGCTTCATACAAGCATATGATTTATACCATAAAGCACACTCATTGCACATTCTCTGGCACATTTTTTTTCTTTATGATACCAAAGATAATATTTAATATTTATATAATGTCCATTATTCCAAGGTATACAATTAGCACACACTTAATTAAAGGCTAGGGTTGTCATACTAGGCTGCTGCCCAGAAGCTTGGAGTAAATAGAATTACTTTCTGGGTCAATAAACATGCTAGATTTCCTGCTTTGTTGGACAAGAGCAACAAATGAGCAATGAGCTGCAAGCTACCATGGTGGTGTCCACAGCACATGACCTGACATGAAACAAAGGGAAGAGCTGGCTCAGGAAAGGTGAAACAAAAATAAAAGCTAAGGCCTAGGCAAACTGATAGAAAGAAAGAAGTTAAAATTGGTCAACAGAACAGCTGCCAGTCACAAGGGAAGGGAAACAGGCCTAACTGGTATCAGCCACAAGTAATGTTCTGAGATGAAAAGATAGGACCACAGATAAATGTGTTATTTCACATGCCTAAACACAGGATGTGTGTTGAACGCTGGTGATTTGATGAAGCCAAGGGTTAAGTCCGCAGAGCTTAGTCACTTTGCTTTGAGTATGTATTCATCAATCCAGGTAGATAAATCAGGCCTGTAGATTTTATTAAACCTTATGGAGTGAGAGCAAGGACACGTAATCCAGGTACCTAATTTGAACCTAATTTTTAAAATCATAGTGGTCAGCAGCTAAGAGCCTAGATTACCTTATGGAAAGAGGTTGATTATGGTACATTTTTTCAGTGTCACCACATATTTTTGACCGTCTGAGCCAGATGTCTAGTCTAAACTGATCTTCTAGGCTCCCTCTGTGGGGAGAAACATGCTCCTCTGGAGCGCAGTTCACATATTAGAAAACTATTCAATGATGAGATGAATAGATATCTGAAAGTACTTTTGATAAACTCAGACAAAAAAGCTGGGTGAAATTAATCCCAGAAGAAGTGTTAAGTTCTGTCAGCCCAAACCATTACTATCATTTTCCCTTATACAACATTGTAAAGGCTGCTTCTCTGTTTCTTGGACCACTTCTTCCAGGTGTTACTCAGTGGTTAACTGTATTTGTTTCACAAATTTTTATCCTAAACTTCATTTTTCTGCCTGCTAATTCTAGCCCAAGATCTTTGGACCCTTAGTCCTAGTAAGAAAGTGATCTGAATGCCTGCTAATAATATGGGGTCTGTTATTAAAACAAACAAACAAGCAAACAGGGATTACATGGTAATGAACCAGCAAGCTTATAACATGTATTTAGTAATTTTCTTCATGAAATCTTTTTCAGCCTTCCCAAAATGCAACTGGACAAACTATATTACCTATAATTAACATTCTAACCAATATATCGTAGAAGCAATCAACTCCTCAAGTTAATTTACATTCTGCAACTTTTTCCCTTCATTTTTTTTCTCCTTTTCAGAGAATGTTCTTGGAAACTCCATAAAATGCCTCAACATTTCATATTACTTTCTCACCATTTGTCAGAAAATAGAAGTAAAGCATTTCAATATCTTTATCAATCTTGCCCTTGTACTTGCAGCAAAATGAAGTGATAGACTGGAAGCTAATAAGATGCAGTTAGAATTTATCCTTTTAATGTTGACAGGAATTAAATTGTAATGACTTTATGTAAAATTATTCTGAAGAGAAATAAGTTAGATTGTCCTGTATTATTACAGTTGAATGGAAGATGAAAGAGTCACATGAAAATCTGTTAAATTTTTTGCACCTACTGATAGGATGCAGATGGCCTGTGACAACCACAGAAGTTGAGCTTAGTCCCTAACTGTCAGTAATAGCTCTGATGGTGAAAATTACCATAAAGCATAAGCTGTGGTCTCCATGTATATTGTTTTGTACATGCATCATGTTAAAAGAGAACGGTCTTGTTTCGTCAGATATATTTCCCCTGAACTGAAAGGAACAATGTCAAATCATTATGCCACCAGAAAATATATCATCCTTAAAGAATAATAAGTGGTATGAAATAGTCTCAGAGGATGATATCTAGAGATAAAAGTGAATTTTAAATCCACTGTGATTCCTTTAGCACTCTTGGATTTTGAGTGGTCAACAGTTCAGTATTTTCTTTGTTTTGTTTGTCAATTAATAACCATAAAATAATTTTCTGCAGACATGCAGGATAGCAATCTATTTGTTAAGAAAGGTATTTTCTTGAAAGATATGTTCTGGCCTCTGATTTTTTCAGCAGGCTCTACTTTTTTTTTTTCTTTAATAAAAACTTGATATTACATTAACAACAAAACACAGTAGAAGCACCATCATAGCTTAAATACAGTTCAAGGAAGATAGATTTAAATGCAGTGGGGTAAAGTATTTTAAAAGCATATTAAGCTATTAAAAAATAAATAAAATAGCCTGGAGAAAACACAGAAAGTCTGAGGGAAAAGAACTGCTACAGAATGAAATGGGGAAGTTGAATATGCAGGCAGGAATACAGAAGTTGTAGCATTTGAGCTGGAACCAAAACTGAAAGAGCTTAGCATCAGCATATTGGGTGAACAGTGCTATCTCTATTTCATAACCCAATAAGAACTGAATATGTTTGGATTTCCTTTGTTCTCAACTAATACCTGAGGGGGTTAGTTTTGTTTTATTTTGTTCTTTTCCATCTTTAATACAGAAGAAATATATGGAATATGAAAAACAGTAACTGGAAGAAAAAGACACAAGAGGACCAGCTGTGGTTTCAAGTACATAGAAAATAGAATCCTACATGTTGACTTACAAGAATGATTGGGATGGCCTGAAAACAAAGAAGCAAGGTAAAAAGACATGAAAAGCGTGGGAAGAGAGAATAAAGAAGCAATAGTTATAACACTTATTTAATGCATTACATTTTTAAAGACCAGACTAACACAAATCCTCCCTATTAAGGCTAATCCTTCTATTAAGAATGGAGAATTGGAGCTGCAGAGATAATGTATGGCTTGCCTTAATCAGCGTAGCAATGTGGAAGCAGAACTGGTATCACGTTATCCAGTGTCAGTGGATTTTGCTGCTCTTCAGTCCCTTTTTGTAAATTAGGCCTGGTGTCTACTTTTCAGATACAAAATTTGCATGAGCTGCTTTTCTCCCAGAATACTCCCCATTCAGACTGGGATCTCACCAGATCTGACATTCTAAGCATGGTCCATTTTTGTAAGTTATTAGGTGAGAGAAACAAAAGATTCTCCTGCATGTTTATTTCTCTCCCTTTACATGAAATGTCAGTATGATGAATCATATCTGCTTTTTCTATCATAGAAGGCTTGAATTGTGCGAGGGGTCTGTCACAGACGCTGACCTCAATGGCCCAATTTCTCTACTCTGCTTTGAGGAGAAAAGCTTCTGAAACACCTCATAAAATTTTCAGTTAAAAAAGAGAGAGGAATTATTAAAACTATAAAAGTGTAGTCAGACAACTCACTTAGGCCTCATTCCTTCCGGGTAACTTTGGGTATATAACTTTTAGGAATTTAGTCAATGGAAAGCGAAAGACACCGACAAAGTGTGATTTGTTCTGCTACAATCTGGATCACTGACTATAGAGAGTATGTAGATTGATTAACTTCTAGTCTAAAGATAGTTGAGGGGCAAGGTTCACAGGAAGTTTTTATACCACATAGTAAAAGGACAAACTTTCAAGTTGACTGTCCTTTTATCTGGTAAGACAAGAAACAGCAAAGTTTAACCTAACATGCATTAAACACAGTTATTCTATTTATAATGTGATGATGTTGGAGCACTTTAAAGAACAGGATTGTTATTCCTGGTGAAACAGAGGAAAAGAATCATTACCTCTTGGATAGTGGGTAGAGACGACAGGAAAAATTATAGTAATCCATAAAAAGACTGCTTCTGTCAAGTCTGTGATTTTTAACATGTAGCAGAATTATTAATTTCAGTTTCCAGGCTCAKCTTTTGAACTATTTTGTATATCTCATTTAAAGTTCAGGATTGTTATGTCAGGAGTAAAATGACAGTTTCTGAAAAATATTCCCTCACATATATTTTCATGAAGCATTTGATGCCACAGGTGGAACACATCACATAATGGGACAAAAACTCAGTAGGATTTATCATTATGAATGGTTCTCTATAGATGACCATTTACCATCTGATCTTAGAAATGTAAAACAAAATAGAATTGTTAAAATGCAGAAGGATGTGATCATTTTTTCTATTATTCTAGGAATAAATCTCCCTCTAAAATTACTCAAATAATGAAAAAAAGATATGGGAAAGAGCTGATTAACTGTTTCATGTTTCCCTTGTAAATTTGTTAAAAATCATTCAATGAATTTTATTTTAAAATACACCTTTTTAAAAACATAAAAATTCACTTATTTGCTGTAGATTTTGTGTGTTATTCTCTGTTCTATGAAACATTTTGTATGTACATATATTAAGTGTTTCTATTTTAATGTTACCTTTGGGTCAACTCAAGCATTAATTTTAAATGAAATGTTATATTTTGGCTTTTCAGTCAAAATTGATTAATACTATTTACTTTCCTCTGAAGTAAGATGACCCACAATTCCCATCTACTACATTCTATGTAGTTGCTTTCTAGATTTTTTTTTTCAATGAAGTTTGTTTGTTTGTTTTTATGTCCAAGACTGAAGTTATTCTTGGAATGTGAACTTTAATCCCTGATAGTGAAACAAGGTCACTTTCATGCTCTTTTCTTTAAAGATAAAAGGCTTGATGAAGTTTGCAAGTCTGGTCTTTTATACTTTCTTTGATCTGCTTGCTCTACTTTCGCTGTGATTCTAGGCAGGGTTAGAATTAGAAGGAAGTCCCATTATTTCTCCAGTTGTAGAGCTCTGTGTTCTGCTCCTTGAAAAGTTTCCCTTGTAGTTCTTAACAGAAAGGATGACATGAAATTTTAAGGTCAACTGTGGTATACCATTGGCTGGAATACTTCCAAATACCACTTAAGGAACAACTCTACTGCAAATTTCGGCAAAGGAAAAAGATTTCTGAGTTCACTTTCACAGRTATAGGTCAGGTTATGGATGCAATCTAACATCAGTAACATGAAGTTTAATTAACTGGCTAGGTCATTTAAAACTAGCCCTAGCATTTCTACATTGCTTGCCGTTCATACCTAGCCAGTTTCTTCAACAGTTCAATATGCCCTTTACATATATCATTTAGATACAACAGGCAATAAAACTATTTTTTTTCAAGTTAAAAGGGCATCACATTCTGAAGTAAATAATACAAACGTTTGGAATAATTTTGAGATTTATCTTTAGCACCCCACTAAGATATGTGAAATAAACGTATTAGGAGAGGAAAAGGAAGTTGTGTTGGTTTGCCTTGGAAAAGAGAAGGTTGAGGGGTATCTAATTGTTATCTTCAACTACACAGAAGGGGTTTACAGAGAAGATGGAGACAGACTCTTTTTCTGAAGTGCAGAACAAAAGGACAAGAATCAGAGGAAAACTGCAGCAACAGGAATTGTTACTACCAATAAGGGAAAAAAATCTTCATTGTGAAGATGGTTAAGGACAGGAGCAAGTCGCCTAGAAATGCTGTGGGATCTCCCTCCTTGGAGATTTTCCAAATTCAGCTGGGCATGGCCCTTTGCCACCTGATACGACTTTGAAGTCAGCCTTGTTTTCAGCAGCAGGTCGGACCAGATTACCTCCAAAGATCCTTCCCAACCCAAATTATTCTATGATTCTAAGTTTATTCTGTGATTTAATTCTTGCTACTCCACAGCATGAAGTCATTGAGTTAACTGTAGTGAATCCTCTTAGAAGAAGGATGAGAAAGAAAAGAAAGAAAAGAAAGAAAAAGAAAGAAAAAAGAAAAAGAAAGGAAAAGAAAGAAAAAAGAAAGAAAGAAAAAAGAAAAAGAAAGAAAAAGAAAGAAAAAAGAAAGAAAGAAAAAGAAAAAAGAAAAGGAAAGAAAAAGAAAAAAGAAAAGGAAAGAAAAAGAAAAAAGAAAGAAGAAAGAAGAAAGAAAAAGAAAAAAGAAAAGGAAAGAAAAAGAAAAAAGAAAGAAGAAAGAAGAAAGAAAAAGAAAAAGAAAGAAAAAGAAAGAAAGAAAAAGAAAAAAGAAAAGGAAAGAAAAAGAGAAAAGAAAAGGAAAGAAAAAGAAAAAAGAAAGGGAAAGAAAGAGAAAAGAAAAGGAAAGAAAAAGAGAAAAGAAAAGGAAAGAAAAAGAGAAAAGAAAAGGAAAGAAAAAGAGAAAAGAAAAGGAAAGAAAAGAAAAGGAAGGAAAAAGAAAAAAGAAAAGGAAAGAAAAGGAAAGAAAAAGAAAAAAGAAAGGGAAAGAAAGAGAAAAGAAAAGGAAAGAAAAAGAAAAAAGAAAAGGAAAGAAAAGGAAAGAAAAAGAAAAAAGAAAAGGAAAGAAAAGGAAAGAAAAAGAAAAAGGGGAAAGAAAGAGAAAAGAAAAGGAAAGAAAAAGAAAAAAGAAAAGGAAAGAAAAAAAAAGAAAGAGAAAGCGAGAGAAAGTTAATTTAATCTAAAACAGGAATAAGAGGTATTTAAAACAGCTGAGCAGTGGGAGAACACTGAGCAGGAAAACAGCTCGATGCTAGCATGTGTTGCCCAGTAAGTATGATTTTTGCAATTTTTTGTAATAGATCACAGGAATTTTTATTGACCTGACAGTGCAAGATCTTGGCACTTGACTGGGTTTGTCTTGCATTGAGATAATTTTCGTTTGTTTAATCAAGGTTGTATTTGTCTAGTAATCAGGAAACTATTATCCAAATTTGTTTAAGTTTTCTTTGAGTTTTACTGATGAGAAATAGCTGTTTTGTGTGGCTTGAACTGTCTCTGAGCCTAGAATAAGTTGTGGTGTGGGAGAATATAAACTCAAGATGATGCCAGAGATTCCAGACTGTAAATACAAATCATGGTGGTCAATCAATTATCGCTATAGGAGTGCAACCTCATGTAGTTCAGTAAAAACAGTTTTAAAGAAAACAAAGAGAGTAATAAAACTGGATAACTGAGAACCAAGGACCATGTAAGCTGACTGCATTAAGAAAATGTGTAAAAATAAACCTGAGAGGACCCAAGACTGAAGAGGAAGAAGAAGCCATTAACGTCAACATTACATGCTTTTTGGCAAAGCAGGGAATGAAAGAAACACCCTTCATGAACTTTATCTCCTCCCAGGGAAATGCTCAGGATGCTGACAAGTCCTCATAACATCCTTCCACACAGCTGAAACCAAAGATGGTAGGACCCAGAAGGGTGCTGGAAGAGCAAGCATAACTCCAAAGAACAAAAGTAGACACAAGAAGGTTTTATGTATAACAATTTAGACTCTATTCTTGAGGCTTTCCTGTGTTAACTTGGACTATGAGTATATAATATTGTAATTTGACTAATAATTTGGGCTATTAACTTGCTAAAACTTTTCAATAGATTAACAATAAATTATTTGTTTCACAAAATAAGATATGTTCCTTTTTTTTCCCCCTACATCAAGGTTTTGAGCATAATAAATGCTTAAAGACAATACATACCATTTCTACAAAAATAAATTATTATACATGGAATAAAAGCACAGCAGAAACTGATGCAAAATTTCTAGCAAAATTAATATGGCCAAGCTGAATATACAGATTATAAATTTTCCTGTTAAGTGTATAGTGTCAAATATTAGTGTTTTTTTTTCCTAAGAACATATAGCTTTGTACTATGATTGAATTATAATTGCCATTTCAATCAGAATTTTTTCATTTCCTTTTTTTTTGTGTGTTTTTAGCTGTTCAGTAATCATGCTTTAATACCAGCTTTTTCAAATAAAATCTAAAAACAGACAAAAGAGCTGCATAAATCCATTTACAATTGAATATAACCAAAAAGGGAGAACTACAGCACAACAGATTAGGGGCCACCTCTCTTTCCAGCAGTGAATGTTACCAATTTGAGAGAAGTTACAAGAAACTCAGTAACAAACAATTATGAAATGACTTGCATAATCCAGAAGTTTTGCCAGCTCTGTCAGCTGGTGATTGGAAATACTTTTTTTTTTTCCTCTTCTGTAATGTGACTGCAAAAGTTTTCAGTATCTACGTAGGTGTCTATTCCTTTTATGAATCCAGCTAAGCTGTTGTCTCAGGGATATCTTGTGGCACTGAAACCTACAAGTTAATTATGTATTGTATAAAGGATGTATTCTCTTTCATCAGCTTCAATTTTGTTGCCTTTCAGTTTCATTCAGTGTTTCTTTGTTCCTGTATTATGATTATCTACACTTCTCTATACTCACTGATAAGTCTTATATAAGCATATGATATTTCATTATTATAGATTTTTAAAATGTATTATCTTCTCTGTAACAAGAACTTTTTTAGTACATCTGAATAAACATTGCTCTTACTTGCCCCACAAGGGAACCAAACCTTTTTCCCTTTTTGAATGTATATTTTTTGTTCTTTAATCTGTATG
Source organism: Apteryx rowi (assembly GCF_003343035.1). NCBI lineage: Eukaryota > Metazoa > Chordata > Aves > Apterygiformes > Apterygidae > Apteryx > Apteryx rowi. Next base: position 58,818 of record NW_020451172.1, read on the forward strand.
CTCAGTTCTTTCCAGAGTACACTTTCTGTTGTTTAGAAAGCACTATGTTTCTTAGAACACTTTGCTGTCAAGAAGTTAATCAAGCTATTTACTTCAATAATAAGTGTTTAAATATGCAATAATACACAAACTGATTTTAATTACTATCTTCCTTACAAAAAATGGATTTGTTTGATGACATAAAACATTTCAATATTTTTATACTAATTGTTAACATACCGTTGAATACATCCAGTGATGATTTTTATAAGTAAAGCCCAGTTGTGTATCTTGAAGAACAGTTCATCTCTAAGTTAAATTATTTTTAAAATGCAATAAAAAGATTGCAAAAATAATATCATTACAATATGTGTTTGTAATAGAACTGACTACTTAAAAGCAATTATTTTAATTGTTATGTTGTGCCTGCTGCAGTTATGAAATTCAGTCTCCCGAGAAAAATAAAAGGCAAATACAATTTGGCATACATATAATTTCTTCTCAAGTCAACAGATGTATAATTCAACTCAACATCTGCTTGGTTTTTACTTTTAGTGCTAGCTCATGTGTGTGAATTTATAATTTATATGGATCGATCAAACAGCAGGTAGGAAATTCCTCAAAAACTAAAGATTTGCCTCCAAGAAATATTCTGAAATCAGTTTAGTTTACTGGAAATGGAAAAAAACAAACAAACATGTATTTGGGTACTGGATAAAAAAAGAGAACAGTGTCTGAGGTGGTTATATTAATAAAGATGCATTAAGCAGGGAGTTAAGAGTTTGCTTTAAATGTCAAGTTTAATACCTAGGTCTATCAGAATGAAGACAGAATTTAAACTTCAAATATATGAAATCCACATAATTAATTAATACTCAGGAAACTGTAAGTGCATGATAGCTGTAGCTAAAGTAATGTGTGAATGTGAGTGCATGTAAATTAATGTATGAATGTGAGTGAATGTAGATTATGTCTGAATGCATAAATTCAAGTACATGCAAGCTGGGTGTTTCTACTATTTATATTTTTATTTTAAAGTCATATACTATCTATCTGATATTGCCCCAGAACCATACATTTTATGTTCCACTAGACATGAATAGTATGGACCAAACAAAAAACTAGTATAAGAACTTAATACATGTTTCCATAAGCATCTTCTAATGTATTTAGATGTGCAATTTAGGGAGCCAGAGAAAGACCATGCTAGTTGCCCCTTTGCCTAGCTCTAAATAGGTGTAACATCTAACTTCTCAGGAGTAAAGCCTCCTCCAGCTGAGATTAAATGCTCTTACCTGAGCATCTAAAATCTAGATGTCTATGGCTGAACTAATTACAGTAGGATCCTTTTGTCGTCACTGGAGAGGATCAGGGATCAGGGACCTCCAGAGGCCAATTCTTCTCATTCTGGACTAGGTGTTTAGGTCAAATGAAGCAAGAGACATCTCTGTTTCTCCACAGGACTTGAGGTATTTAATAAAGGACTATTAAATAAATCCTGTCTTTCATGTCTGCAAATTCTGTCTTTAGGTACCTGAAACTTGACAGCAACTATTGCTCAGCGTTTGCACTTAAGTTTCTATGGAATTTACAAACTTTGCCTTTTAATGTGTTTTAAAGAAACTAAAATAACATGAAGGGAAACAGTGAATGCAGGTGATACTGGTAAATTAAGAATGGTTTTGGAAAATAGTGATAACCACTTTGCATATCATCCCAGATTAGTCAAATTCCGGGACAAACTGGGCTGACAATGATGCTTTGATTTGTTTTAAATATACAAACAAAAGACAAAAGAGGAAGGAAGTAATTTAGACGATGTAAACTGCTTGAATATTTTCTTCCTTTTTGGTGTCCACTTCAAGAAAATAAAATGTAGAAATACAAAAGGAAGCTAAAAGCAGTTGCACAGAAATGATTCAGAGGCCTGAAAAATCAGCTTTACAATGAAAATCTTAAGAAAAATCAACACTTTCAGCTTACTGAAAAGGTAAAAAGGTGACTTGATTGCTGTGTATCAGTTTGTTTATCACTGTGTGATACATGAATAAAACATATTTTTGCATGGAGAAAATGGGATGTCTTACTTTACCAGTAAGTGTATTGACAAGTTCCAATAGCTGGAAGTTACAATTAGAGAACTCCGACCCAAATAAGACATGGTTTCCTGGACAGAACAGTGACTAAACTATAAAACAGTTTAGAAAAGGGAATGCTGAATTTGCCATGATTTGCAATCTGTAAAAGCAAGGCATAACACCTTTACAGAAGAGAAATATCATCGACATTCTGGAAAAGTCTTCTTTTTTTTTTAAAGTTCTATATTTTAAACCAATAGGCTTAGATCACTGTGATTATCCTTTCTAGAAAGCTGGGCCTATATCCACAATGCTTCACAGGTTCTGAACATGCAGGCATGTAACTCTCTATCAAATAAATTTATTGAAATAAGATGGATTATAGAAGCAGAAACCCATTACCACTTACAGGACTCAAAGAATTTTTCCTTCCCTCAATTTAGAGGTGATTTCTGATTTGTTTCTTTGAGGGTTTTGAGGGTTCTTCTCCAGCCACTCTCTGAAACAGCTCTAGAAACAAGATATTTAGCAAATCAGGTTAACCATCTGTGGCTGGAATAAGAAGCCTACCACACACACATTTTTTGCTTGTATATTCAGAATCCTATAGGTCACTGGATTTGGGATTTTGTAGAAATTTTTGTCTCACACGAGATCATCAAAGGCTACTGTGATTCTTTTGCCTTCCTTTGCAGCATGAGGAATGATCCACTTCATAGTCATCTACGTATCTCTGGTTAGTCAGTTCCCTGCAACTTTGGCAGTTGAGATTTGCCAGTGATAAATGCTTTCTTCTTTGCTATGTGCATCACAAAATTTCAAATACTAAGAAGTGAAAAAGCCTAGCAAAAATTGTGATAAAATAGTGTAGTTACTCTTACTAGATGTAATGCACAGGTCAAACTAGCCAGTTAGTTCCTTCCAGTACTTTATACCGTAAAATATTATGAAAAAAGTTAGAGTCCATAAATGCCACACCTTTCATATCTGTGCCTCCTGTTCAAATCCTTTATTTATTGGTTCTATATTTTAAACCAAGTAATCAGATTATGCTCATGATTCAAGTACAACATCAACAATACATGTGCAAAACACATGTGGACTAATCTAATAAATGTAAAATTTCTACGATTTCTTATACTTTTCCCCTGGAGTCATATAACATTCCTGAAAACAATAGAAAGATAAAGCATTGTGAGTTGTTTTGTTGTCTTCCAGATTACCTTCTTGAAGTAAAAGAGGATTAAAAGTGTACGCATCTCATTCAAAGAAACAATTTTCACCTGTTTTGAATATTTATACATTGGTCTTCATAACAGATACAGGAAGGAATGTTCTCCCCTGGATATATTTTAAAATAAAGAACTAAGAGAGGAGCATAAGTTCCTAACTCCATAAGAAAGACCCCTAATACTGCTAAGAGTCCATTATTGTTAAAAATAAGACAACAGAAATTGTAAAATGTCTTTACTCCATAAAATATTTTGAAAAAGATAAGATCCTGGGGTTTTTTTGCACTTATGTTTATAGCATTCTTTAAAAAAAAAAGTTTAAATTTGTAGATAATGCCAAAATGAGAAAACAGTGGGGCAGATTCTCAGCTAGTATAAATTATTACAGCTCTTTTGAGGATTATAGTAGATGCAACTGCTCTCTCTGCACTTAAAACCTCTGGGAAAGGTAATGGTCCAACGGTGACCCATGTTGGTGACCAGTGAGACTGCTATGGTTCTGTTCTATTATACAGTAGAAGTAAAAAATTAGAAAAAGAAAAAAGACATAAGAACATACTTATAAGAATTTTTACATGCCAGAAAGAATAGCCTTTTGGAAATTAAGATTTCCTTTTGACAAAAATGTATGATTTTGGCTGAATTAACATATTCAGCTCCTACCTGAGAAAGGACTGTGAGCTGCTGTATTTCTTTCCAGAAGTGACTGTATTTTGTTGATGTTCTGATCAACATTTACCATTTGTAAACTAATTTTAGTTGTTACAGTGCTTCAGAATCACTGTAAATGAAAATCATTACTCATAACATTGCTCAAAAAATGTCTCCATAAAGTAAGTGTATTTGAAGAAAGTTTTTAAAACACAGATAGATAATCATGACAAAATCTGCTAGTCTGAACACTCAGTGTGTCTACTCTCATGCTATGGTTTTAAAAGACAGGACCCATTGGCATTACCATTGTTAAATCTTTACTGATTCAGTATTGTCGTGCATCTTTCATATTAAGCTGAGTGCACACTGCAAGGGATGATATTTTATAAAAACACAGTAAAGATATGTAAGGTGTCGAAGACTCCTACATCCCTACCATACAGTTTCTGTTAACTGGACTCTTTCAATCCCACCCTCAGACTGTCTTTGATCATACTCAGGGAAAATGTTGTGTGCAGATCCCTAGTAGTAGTAGAACAAGGAAAAAATAAAAAAAGACAGATAACTATATCATCTTAAAATAATTTACTATTTCAAGGAAAAACAAACAAACAAAAAAACCCGTTAGTAACGCTAGCTGTAGTTAAAACGTATGAATCTGTGTATAACAAAACAGAATATAAGTCTCACTCCTTATTTGAACTGTGCATTAYGGTTTAACAAATAGTCTAAAAGACTTTTGGAGTATGTTTCCAGTCTAAATTAAAAGTAATCTCATACTGTTCTCACAGTAAAGTGAATTTGTTTCGTTAGTATCAGAATTCCATTGAGCCTGACCCACTGCTCTCCAAGAAGCTTCACACATCATACTGCAACTGTCTTCACAACACTCCTGTGAAATAAGAATGCATATTTTTCCCTTTTCATAGATGAAGAATGCAGAAACAAAGAGAATAAAGGCATTAGTTGAGATTTACAGTAACTTCTTAAGAAGTTATTCTTCAAACTTTATTGGCTTTCCAGAGATTTGAGTGAAATTCCCAAGCTTTAAGAAACTTTAAAAAGAAAGATGTTCATAGCTATGCAGGCATTTAAAGTTGGAAATTAATCTCAATTAGGCTCCTACTTTCACCTAAAAATATCAAAATCCAATTGTGTTAGGCTCCTGTACTATAATGTTGCACAAAGATGCTGAATTTCAATTCCATTGAATTGAATTCAATTCAGTTGAGTCATATATATAACATACTGAATCCAAATATGTTATATATATATWTTTTTTCTTTTTAAAAAAGAAAAGTGATTCAAGTACAACATCAACAATACATGTGCAAAACACATGTGGACTAATCTAATAAATGTATAATTTCTATGATTTCTTATACTTTTCCCCTGGAGTCATATAACATCATATCATTTTATTTTTTTTCTTTTTAAAACTGTCATAGGTATCTAACTCCATCTTTATATCTGCACATCCTTTCGAAAACCTGGCCCTACACACATAAAAGGATTCAATTGCCTGATTTTCTCGCCTTTTACATGCCCATGTTCACAGTAGAAACCAGAATTATTTCTGATTATTTGTGCCAAAAGTCCCTAAGTTTACAGAGGTTTCCTAGAAACCCAAGAAAATACTTCTGGAATCAAAGCTTATAAGACTTGTGGAACAGCTAGGCATTTGAATCATACCAAAATCCTGTTGAGATTCTCTCTCTCTCTCTTTTTTTTTTCCCCTTTTTTTCCTCCTCTGTTTTGCACAGCCCAATCTGATGTGGACAAATGAAGTCATGACTTAAGTGCATAGAATAGGAGAGAAAGGGGAAGAAGGCTAAACATCATGCAGCTTTGACTACAAACTAACAATAGTGGTGTGTGGGTGTGGGTGTGGGTGTGTGTATTAGTAAATGCACACAGTAAACATGTCTTAAAAGCAAACCTGTGTTCTCAAAATGCACTTAGAATAATCAGGCACAGTAAGAGGTGACAGCATGTACCACTTTGAACAGTAGCCACTGACCAAGAAATCCTTCCCGCGTTTATATGTGCTTTCTGCAAAAAAGCTTGAACCCGCTCCTTTCATGTCCTCAGTACTAGGTGAGATGTGTTCTGAAGTAGGGTTGCATGTCTTCTGTTAAAAAAAACACAAAACAAAACAAAAAAACAAAAACTTGAAGTATTATTTGGACCTAACATGAGAATTTCCATCTTTCTGAAAGAGTGGATTATTAATCTATTCCCTGTGCTGGCATTTCTTCTGTGGTCACTTTGCCGGGTCAACATCCAAAAGTGTGGGAAGCTCAAAACCACACACAAAACCATGCTGAAATCAATGGCATGCTTACAAAATAGACAGACAAAATCCTAAGTTCCTCTACTGAGGCTTCAAGCTATTCAAGTGCAGCATCATCCAAACAGTAAAGAACTACACCTGAGCTAGTAAAAGATTCATGAGCACAGGCATATGGCTTCTGATTCAGATCTGTTGGGTGTTCAAGCAGCTTAGTTTGCAGGCAGTCATACTGCATCTCACTGTAGATATTCCTCAAGATATTCTTACAAACGATGGATATAAGGTACTTTTATCCCCACACAAAAATGCAAAGCAGAATATCAGATTGATGTGTTACTATACATGTAAAAAAACCCGACCAAACAAACAAAAAACACTTCAGTTCTCCAGAGAACATTTTACTTTCAACATTTATTTTTTCAATAAATTGCATTAGAACTCCATAATGATAACCCTAGGATTCTTTCTGCAAAAAAAGCTATAGGAAGCAAATATAAGAAATGACACAAGATTTCTTATATTCAATATTTGGGATAAATGTAAATATTTTTTAAATCATGATATTTTAAACACTGCAAAAACAAGCACTCTCATTGAGATGGCTTCCAGGATGCTGATAGCCTAAATCACTGAACCAAAAAGTATTACTTCAGCTGACATTAGCATTCTGTAAGTTGACACGCACCACTGAAGCGATGCTTACTTCATCACAGCTATCTATCCAGTTGCAATTTTATTATGCTATTATGCATAGTTACATATATTCACATAAGCAGTGTGTTAGTTTAATAATGTGATAATAAACATGTCCTTTTTACAATCAATTATTTTATAAATGATCATCATAACCCCATACCTCCAGGACATTTTCACCATGCATTTCCAGCATTTCTCTCCTTTCTTTCCTTATAGTGTCATTCCTTTATTTTATCGTCCTTAGAACTCAGTCTTGTGAACTGATTCTGAAAAGTGAACAGCTCTCTTATGGCGTGCTGATATTTTTGCTTGGACTTGGCCAAGGCTTACATTTGTGCTGTAGGACTTGTGTGTACACAAGTGCAAGCTGCATTTGATTGTAAATGCATGTAAAGTCATCTACAATAAATGGAAAAGGTGAAATGGAATTAAACTTTGTGTTACAGGCAAGCACTTTTATTGGGYTGTGGTTGTGTTGGAGGGGCACAAGTTGTTTTTCTTTTTATGGAATGTAGACGGAAAGAATGGTTTATATGAGATATCAAATGCTGGACATTCAGGAAAATATACAGATGGGAAGTAAAAGAAACTAAAACAGTCAGTTGTTTTACCAAACAATGTTTTTATAGACTGAAATTTAAAGTGCTCATACTTCCTTATTATTATTTTTTTTCATGTTTCTACCTCAAAAATGTAAAAGAAGATGAGGCTTTTTATAATGTTGCTGCTTTCTACAAATTAATTTACATTTTATCCAAACAGAAAGTTGCCTTGTGTCAAGAGGTGATCTATTCATTTTCCATTTCCTTCCTCTTTTTCTTTGGGTATTTGATTTTTCCTTTATGGAAGAAATGGACAGCAATGACCATTAGATGTGGGTCAGTTAAATATCTGCTCCTTTACTGGGTCTGCCTTTCCAAACAGACATGTGAGATTATTAACATTACTCTGAAAAATATTGAATGTTTGCACATAAGAAACAAACAAGATACGCATTTAACACTCTTTCTTGACAAAAATCAAGAAAGCATTTTCACAAAGCAAAATCAAAGTTATCTACTATCATTCACAATCCCCTTGGCTTGGCAGGAAGATGAACTACAGATGCAAAATCTCATCTTAAGAAAATAGCTCCTGAACAGAAACCTCAGGCATACCCTTTTCACCCCTAAAACCTTCCAGGTTACATATTCAGTGAAAGCTGTCACCATTAATCCTTTAATATACTTACAATACATGAGTTTACTTGTTATATATTACATTTATATTACCTCAACAGCAATAAATTTACCAAGTACAGTGTTATCAAAACTTCATCTTGCAAATATCTTGCAATCAGAGCCTTTTGCACAAGTAAAAGTGGTACTTCCTATAAACTGGATATTGGTACAGAGGTCACAGTGATATCTAAAATTTAATGATGCTATGGAGAATATGCAGTCATGTTGTGCTCAGATGATTTGTTAAGGAAATTGTTCCCATTGTCAGTATATTTAAGCTAGGTAAAAACAAATCTTGAAAAGATAAGCTTTACAGGAAAAAAAAATGAAGGTAAAAGAAAACAAAACCAAGTTTATATATAGAAAATGTAAAGAAAAGTAAAATTTCCATGCAATTAGACAAGTATCAAAAAGAGGTCATAACTTTTTTTTTCAAAAAATAACTTGTAACATGTTATTTAGAGTACTGTTATCTACAACTCACACAATGTTGCAAATGAATAGTATTGAAAAGTTAAAAGAATGTTTAAAAATAATAGGAAATCTAATTCAGATCTCTATTTGGCACTGCTACAGTTTGGGAGAACAACCTTTGAAATTGGTTTTGTCATCTGATGAAATGCTTGACAGTAACTTAAAGCTCAGATTCCCTAACTATACACACAACACTATTTTTTTTTTTAAGTGATATGATAAGATCTTATAAATGCCATAAAAAACACAAGTAGAAACAGTGTAATGATAGAAGGTCATATGAAAGAAAGACTTCAGCCACAGGGCAAATTATTTTTTGAGCACATACTGTCTCAGGAAGGTTTTCTTTACTCTCATGATGCGATTCTTAAGCAAAACAAACTTATGGGAAAGGAGAGAAAACACCTCCAGCTTAAAGATATCTCAAAGGTGCCATGGACCTTGTTGTCATACTTTCATCTGTTGTGTCTACAATAAATATTCTACATCATAGATTCATTGTGTGCATTAACAGCAAGTCTGACACTTTGAGTTTGTTGAGCRTGAACAACTTGTCTAATCTATCTGGCTTCAAATCTACTACAAGCTGATGGTGGGACCTGGGCCCCATGCATTCATGCCTTCAGATACTTCAGCCTTTTTAAATTAAAGGAGGGGGAAAAACGTGGATTCTCAGGCTTGAATTTCAAAACAAACTGTCTCACACAGGAGGCAGCAGGCCAGAAAAAATCTAAAGGACTGAGCAGAGCAGAAAATGACTTTAAAGAGGAGTGTAGAGTAAACCTCATGAGAATATTTGGAGAATTCAAAGATAAAAGAGATCAACTCACTAAGCGATTTAGAACTGAGGATGTATATATTGTGTTATTAATATTACATTTTGTTCATCAGAACAAAAGTGTTCCTGTAAATGTTCCAGGCTGAAAAATTAGTCATTGGAACTTTAGTCAATTCTCATGGAGACTGCTTTTTGTCATTAGTGTTAGTAAGTAAGCAGTCTGACTAACAGAAATACAGACCTCTCCAAGCTGTTTGCTGCAATGATTATCACATATTTAAAAGTTTGTTTGTTTGTTTGTTTGTTTGAATCAGAGACTCACTATAATTACAAGTTCAAAGAGTTCTCATTATTTGTCATGTAAGAAAAATATACCATCAGTTCTCCAAGTGAGCTACTCTGTCTTATTGCTCCAGTTGATTTTCACTTTCAGCCTTCTGGGAATATATATCTATGTTCCAAAAAGAGACTTCATGCTATCTTCTGTTTTTCCCCTAATGGGAAAGCAAGAATCCTAACAAACCTGGTAAAACAATTGCTTCTTCCTCTTCATTTCTCTCCTTCAATCTCACATCTGTTGTGATACCAAGAGAACACGGATTGGCACAGTTTGTTACACTATGTATATATACAAATACATGGTGGGCATATACATATGGTGGTTATATATATGTATATAAACCATATATATGGATATAAACCTCACCAGTTTCATAATCCTGAGAGAAACAAAGTGAGTTTATCCAAAATGCTGCAACACCTTCAGCAGAGTAGGCTACAGCAGCCACACGTATTTTCTACCTCAAACAATGTAACACCTGCAACCTGCAAGCAATGCCCTGTCTTGCAACCATTGTAAGTGGCATCAAAACAACTAGTTTCACCTGTGAAAATATCTTTTTTCTTTCTTTAATTAAACTGTATCACACGTAGTTGTTCAAATATATTCCCACATATTTCAATAGGGCTTTTCTCCTATGTTAAGAAAATTCAGATATGCTAACCTGATGTAAAAATAACCCCACATCCTTTTACCTATTAAGACATTACTCCAAAATAAAAAGTTCCTTCTCACAGTCAAGTTGATGAAGCTTACCAATTTACAATACATTAGTGAGAGTATAGAAATTATTTGGAAACACTCTTACAGAGCACAGGAACAGCAGTAATCTAACTTAGGTCAATTTTCATTCATTACAGCCTAAAATTAGTTAATTACCTCCCACTCTTGTGAGCTAAGAACACATACACAAACAGATACCACAACAGAATTAACATGGTAACTTGTTAAGATCTATTAACTGGATTAGGAGGCTAGTGCTTTAATTACAATCATTCTATGAGTATTTTATATTCTTTTTATGTAATATGTGAGACTATATGAAAGGCTAATGCCGTGCAATGCATAGACAAAAGAGTCTAAAGCTGTTTTAGGATTTTTCCACACTAGAAATCTTGGTTGCTTTAAAATACCTGTATTTTCTCAACAGAGGCACAAATATGTCATGTTAGAAAAGTTTGCGGCTGTACAACCAGGAACCAAAATAAAGTAATATAAGATAGTTTTACAGAAGTTATACCAGCACAGTCTGAAGGTTTTCATTTGTATAGTTACATCCAAAAGTAACATAAGTATTACCATAAAACTTAAAACATAGAGGTTCATCTGTTCATCTGCCTTGACAAAACACAAGTCAGAGGAAGAAGCTTATTGCTTATTTCTAAGTAAACTGAATAATTAAAAAAAAAGAAAATTTTGATTTTTTTTTAAGAAGCAAAAAGATATGCTCTAAATAGACCTTTTCACTTCATATACTTTAGCTGAAATAGTCAAAAAAAGGGTAACACACACAAAACTCCATGGAAGATTTATACACTTGMAGTCAGTTGTATAATTTAACTCAGTTCCAAAATCTCAGCTTCCAAAAGCCTTTATCACTTCCTGGTCAACCGCAAGATCGAAGATCTACCTCATTACAGATAGTCATGTAACTTCATTGTTTGGGGCAAAATCTCCTGAAAAATCCTTTACTAGGAAAAAGTCAGTGAAGACTATTTCCACATTTTGAAAACAATAGCTTTACTGTCATAAATACCTCTTCACTAACAACCCAAATATAGGCCTTCAAAATCATATGTAGGAGCCAAACATTCAAATTATAAACCAAGCCATTTTGCTTCTCCACTCCAGGAAAAATGCAGCAAAAACTTCCAAATTTGGGGGGTCATGAGTGGAAAAGAGTGTGTAACTGGAAAATTTTCAAAGGGCTAGATCTTCTTGGTTCATAGTTCCTTCTATTTTTTGGAGCAAAGCAAATTAGCTGTTTAAGTGTTGGCTTCTCTATTTAGACACAAAGGGATAGTGTAATTCACTGTAGCTCCAGTGACATGAACAGACTTATATTACTTGAAACTAAATGAAGAATTAACCATACGCCCTAAAACTAAATCTTATTTCTTTGCACACCCTTTGCTCTTTTCTTGTTTCCTTCTTATGTATAGAATGTAAACTTTATCCTGTATAAGACTTAGGTGCCCAAAAGCAAGACTCATAGTGATGAATCTAGGACTTTCTATTAGGTCTTTCTGCACCTCATGCAATATGTGAGGAATATGAGGTTTGTCGGGCAGCCCACAGAAGGTAACCACTTTCCTTGGGCTAGGAAAAGAATACAAACATTGCTTGCAGTTATACTTTTGTTCCTCTTTTTTTTTTTAATGCCAAGTACAAATTAATTTCCAAAGAGCTCCAGTCCTGTGAGTAAATAGCAATAGCTCTGTTAGCAGTTCCACTAGAGCAAAAGTCTTAGAGCATTTTAACAGAGGGATGCCCCATATCTACATTCTGATCAGGAGGGTATGAATCAAGGAAAAGGCTACTCAGCCCTATCAAGGTGAAGGAAGCTCTTGAAACATGCAGAGGTATGATTTTAACCATTTGTGAAATTTTACAATTAAAAAAAGTATGATATTTATGCATATTTAGGTTTAGCAAACAGCTGAGAGGGTTTGCAGGATCAGAATTTTAGACTAAGGTGTTCATCTTGTATGGAAATCTCACTTAGACACATAAGTCCCTTTGATGGATAAGGCCCCAAACCTTTTTGAGTTAAATGCCTTTTTTTTCCATTCTGCATTCGAGTGATCCCTAAAATAGCTACCCTCTGGTTCACACTGAAGATTTAAAATTCAAATAAATCGAATCATCACAGTTACATTGACACTGCATTTTTATTTTTTAGTCTTGTGGTAGGAGAGCACCTAATATTTCTAACATTTTATACATATAATTTTTAATTGGCCAAGAGAGGGAATTTTTTTTCTGAATTGCCCAAAAACTTATCCTAAGAAATGTGTTATTTTGATAATTCATTTTTATGTTGTTATTTCTTATTCAGCTGACAAATATATTTTTTAAATTACTGTCCTTTCTGTTAATCCCTTGTTCTTTTTTGCTATAAAAAAAAATAGTCACAGATCTTAGTTTTCAGTGCTAAGTTGTTCATTCTTGGTTCTAACATGATTAAAAATAAATTCTAATTTTTTTTTTGAAACTGTTATGCACTATACTAATGTTTCAATTTCTAGAAAATTTAATAAATTCTTCCTCTGAAGTATTTTGGTTGAATTATGTCTGTTTCAGAGTTCTGTCAGGCTTTATTGTGTTCAGCTGGATCTCAGAATATTGCAGAACCATTGATTATAGAAATAGTCTAAGAATTTCTCTTTTGTTAGTATTTTCTAACAGATTGCAATTGTTTCTTGTCAACAGTCATAACTTCAGTCCCATCCATCCTATGCAAATGTATGGGTATACTTTTTAAAAAATAATTGAGAAAAATATGCAGCCAGTTGCAAACACTCATTTATAAGAACTAGTGAACAAGTAAAGTAAATCAGTTTCTAATGTAAACACTTCATTTCATTTTCCCAAGTCAACTTAATATGGATGTATTTTTGCCATTGAAAAGGTAGATATTTAATAGAAATGTACATCTGCAATTTCACTAAGTGCATTTAAAATAGCCTAGGAGTGAAACATGGCTTTGGTTGATATCTGTAGATTTTCAGTTAGATTTTCAGTGAGAAATAATTGAAAAAAGCCATCTTTTGTTTGTCTGCAAAAACAGATTCATGGTTAGAGAAATATCTGTGCACATCACATCGTAGGAGAGCTGAAGGTCAAGAGGTTAATTCTACTTACTGCAACATATATTCTGCAGCTGACTCATAGTTGTGTGATCTGCAGAACTCTCACTTAACAGAGAAAGCTTAAAGAGAAAGAAAAACAAAGTCCTTTTAATGAGAGTTCAAACCACTAAGATTTACCCAAGAAAAGGAAGGCTAATATTGGGGGAAGAGGGTTGCCATATTTTCATCCTGTCCTTCATTGTGTTTATGTTCAGAGGAGGACAGTAAAGTGTGTGAAAGCATTTTTTCAAGAGCTATCAAAGATGAAATAATGAGAGGAAGGGGGAGCTTTTATCCTTTAAAAAGAAAACTTACAAAAAGCTACCACCCAAAGCCATGAACACAGAACAAGGTAAAAAGCAACACAATCCACTTACAGAGAAAATTGTGGAAATAGCAAATCTCCAACTATAAGAATCATTAATCAAAAAAAAAAAGTATGGGCATTGGCTATTAAATGTACTATAATCTATTCAGTGAGTTTAATTTAAGGGTCATTATGAATTTAGTGCTTCTTAAAGATTTATAATGCAATGGCACCTAGAATTCATTCCTGGGGTATACACACCAATGTGTTATAATGCATCTGCATACAGATTAAGCAAAAGATTGAGTTCAGAGGAGAGTTTGCTACCTAATCTTAAGAATCTAGAGCACTATTCTGCTAATTTTGCAATAGACAGCTGTCAGACTGCTCTTTCCATTCCCAAGTTAAGGGGATATGTAAAAAACCAATGCAGATCCTTTTTATCCTTCATCATCACTCCTAGAACTTGGGAAATACCAAAAATTACATTTAAATATTTTATATGATGTGAGCTGAATATAAGATTCAAATATGTCTATAACTGAAGTATATGGGACATTATTTTTCTCATACTTTACACAGATTCAGATTAACAGAGCATAACAGCATTTGCACATCATGCTGAGCTCCATGTTCAGAAGCTCCAGCAGGATTATGTAGCCGTGCATATATGTGTTTCACCCTACGCTTGACAGACACTTAAACAGGAGTAGATCTCCCATCACCAGAACTGATAGCCTAATTTCAGTGCAATTGGGACAACCAAATCCTTTTTGCCTTGTGCCCTGTCATTGTGCCATAACGAGACTGGCTTTTCTATTGCCAAGCCAGCAGTAACTGTATGCCCAGGCCTGGCTTTGCCTACATGATTTTTTCAAATTGCTTGCTGCCTGTGATCCTGATGTGTCAGATGCCTAAGGCCAGCAGGGGAGCAGAGGTTTCAGGAATGATGATGGGCATACCATGACAGAACTTATTTTCAAATTTAAAATCTGACAGCCTTAGCAGTACTCAACATGAAGCAGGCCCTTAATTTGAGACAGAATGTCATGATGCAGCCCTTAAAGAGGAATTAATGAATAAAGAGCTTTACCACAGCTTTCCTTAAATCATCATTAACAAAACAGAGAGACAGAAAAAGAGAAACAAACTGAGATAAAAACGCACATACTAGTGAACCTCAGCTTCCACTGCTTTGTACCTTGTAGACACCACCACCTGTGCAATAATGCCATGAAGAAAGGAGGATCCATCATAGAAGAGAAGATTTCTAAAGGGATTATTACTCACTTATTTTTCAGCTGTGTGAAATAAAAGATGGGAAGCTCTAGACAGCCTTGGTTTAATACAATCTTGTTAAGCATCCTCATGAAACTTAAACTTCCTGGTAAGTAAATGGAAGTGATTGTCTAAGACAGTGATGTTCAGAAGCTAGTGGAAGCTACCTAAAGTAGACAAGCACAAAAGAGAAGTGAGGCACCTTTCCCCTTTCAAGGCATCTAAAAATGGCAGACTGGAAGTTGACCCTTCCCTGAGCCATATTCCCTTTATCCTGAGCACACAACATAGTATAGAAGTTTAGTAGCTCATACACTAACATCTGCACACAATTTTCTGTTTTCCTCTCATATTTAAAACTTATTTTCTGCTTTCCTTACATTTCTCGATAAACTTGATTGTCTTTTATGTGGAGGGATGTCACTCATTAGTGTCTAATACCTGGTCTTCATTCTGTGCAACTTGACGGACTTGAGGACAGAATAGAGCCTACAGCACTGGCCATTGAAAACGATGACACTCCTCTGCCTAGATTTATAATTTGGCTCTATTTTTTCAGTTTCAGTTATAACAGGACAACATGGGGCAGAAGCAGTGAACAGGCTGATCTGAAAATACTAACAGATGAAATAGAAAGGTCATCTGTGGCTGTGAAAATGTCATTTAGGTAGGGAGGACCTTTATTCTCTTTCTAGTATCTGTCTCTGTGTACCTGCAGTGGGCATGCAAAAGTAAGAAGAAGACCTATAAAGGCCTATAAATGTCTCATACCCCTTTTTACTATGTAGTTGTGGAAGAGAGAACTTTTTTTTCCACAACAGTGTTCTAGTATAGCACTCAGTACAAAACCTGCTAGATGGAGAACTGGCATCAGGGAGATATACCTAACCTTGTGAAGAAAAAAAAAAAAAAAAAAGTTTAAATTCCTATATAGCTTAGCTCAAAATGATGCCAGATGACAGCTGCATGTCCAGTTCAGTGGCTATACAAAATCAGTAACTTGATGACTGTATGTGCCATTGTTGTAAGGTTATCCGGAGTGCAGGCTGCCTGCGAATTCCATCTGTCTCCGTAATAACTAGCACTGAAGGTTTTTCATAGGCTTTTTCTGCCCAGCATCAGCTATGTGAAGTTGCTGAGGGCAGTGGTCAAAACAAGTAATTCTGGGTCTAGTCTGTTTATGCTGTAGAAAGGTTTTCACATGGACCTGAAAGCAGATAGTATAGGCCCAAGTTTTTCTTCCTGGAAGCCTCAGATCTTGTATAAAGAAATATATGTAGATATCTTTTCCTCTTGTTTAGTTTTAGTAAATTTGGGGCATTTAACAAATAGTAAAAATCCTGACTTTTCCTATTCTAGAAATTTTCTGATGGTATGAACATGATGATGACACAGATTCTGATGATACAGAATCTGTTTCCAGTTTTGTATAGGTACTGAATGGAAAAATAATTCTCTAATTGCTAAATGAACATGCCTGCCATGAAAACATTCTGGAGAGTCAGAAGTATACAATTATTTTCTGTCACTTATTCATTTTTGTAAAACATTACCAGCATAAAGTGCAACACACTCTCTTTCTATCTCTCCTGATATATTTAGTGCCATACCACCCCACACATCACTGGCTCATGTAATAAAAAGGCCCAGCAGAAGCTAAATTACAAAATGCATTCCACCCAGTATTTTGACAATTAAGTGCCATGTGGCTACCATAATGAACTGCGATTTAAAAGACAATGGAGAACATTTTTCCTCTTGCTCCTGAGAATATGCATTCAACCAGGTGAATATCAGACTTAATTGGGAGGAGGAGTATGTCAAAATGTTGTCCTGAAAGACAGTGAAATGATTCTAGCAGGTCAGTGAAAGTGTAATTGGCAGTAATGCCCATCACAGATTAGAGGCCTTTGGGTTTATGCCCAAGTAAGATAAAACACTTTTTGGTTTTTTTTGTCTGACTGGCAGTAGATCAACAAAATATCTGCTGAGTATTGGAACCTCAAAGGGGAATCATTTCTTTTTCTTTTCACTGTGTATTACTCAGTGCAATACAGCTTGAAAAATGACAGTGACACCCCCTGTAATCATTTGTTTGTATATTTATACAGATCCCTGCTGAGAGGTGGATGACAGAACCTATTGTTTATTGTTTAACTTTTATTTCATTGTGCTGGGAGGAGATAACAGAATCACCAGCTCCAGCTCCAGATTTTTTAAGTGGTATAGTGCTCGGAACAGGTTTATTTAGAAGAAAGAAAGCTCAGAAAAAAATACAGATTAATGAATATAGTGATTCCCCCCCCCCCCCCGATTCACTCTGAAACCAACTGATCCAGAAACACAAAGTTTTTGTTGTTTTTTTTTTAATTATTTTCCCTCCACCTGAAATATCTGTTCTTTGAGCTCATCAATAAGGTTCTTATCTTCTCCTTTTTCAAACGTCTTCTTGACAGTCACTGAAATTATAGTTAGCTTATACCAGAACAGGGAGTACAGTGCAGAGAAAATTTGGTTGACAAAGACCTAAGCTAACCAGACTATTTAGCTTCACATATCACAATATGGACTTACCAGTTTGAGGTCATCCATCTTCTTACGTTTCCATAACTTCAGGCTTTGTCTCTGAGGAACCTCATTACTCAGAGGAAACTTGTAACAATGCAACAACAAAGTCTTGATCTGAGTCCTAAAGCTGCCACAATTATTACAGCTGGATCCAACTGGAATATCTCCTTACCAATCTCTTTAAGATGGTTATGACAGAAGCCTTAGTTAGCTACAGCTTTTACCTATTTGTTTGCTTCCTTTTCCTTTAGGTAAACATAGTAAAAGCTATGYGGTCTCCATTAGAATAAAAAGCAAGATTACTGTAAATTAGGGAGGATTTAGATCCGCCAGCACAGGTTCTGTATCATGCAGTAAGCCATTAGAAGATAACTTTCTACACACAGGATCCTTGCAAGGCTTTTCTTCTGTATTTTTTCCTCATCCAAAAACTTTCAGTGGTTTCCTGGATTGAAATAAACACCATGAAGTCTGTTCTGGGTCACTATGAAAATCCTTTATTTCTTTGACCTCTGAAGTTTGGATGTGAGACTGCTCTCCACCTCTCAAGAATCTACTGGTCTACCCAGTTCCACTCTTTCACAGCACATAACCTACAGTAAGTATATGCTGCATCAAACAGTAACCAAACAATCCAAAAGGTTTGACTGTCAGTCTATAGGGGAAATAACTTTTGCACCATCTTATTGATCTCAGTGACTAATAATATTACATCAAAGAAACTTGTGAAGCAAAATGCTAGAATAGAAGAGACCCATTAGAGGACTATGACCAATAGAATACTGAGGTCTATATTTTAAGTGGCATATCTTTAGAAACAGGAAGGTAAGAGGGGATAGACAGTTCTGCCTTCTCTTAGGCACTTGAAACTGATTATCACATTAGTATTTCTTGGGTCTAGAGTTATTCCTTAGGAAAAAAGAGGGCAACCTGTGGAACCAAGAATGAAGAAAAATGAAATAAAGTAAAATAACTGAAGTACATGGAAATGCTAGGTAACAATTCTACCAAAGCTGCAGCTATGGTGCATGGAGTTTTGACTCTTCATTAGCAAAGCCCGAAGCCTTATTTCTGCAATAGCAAGAGTTTATATGCGTGGGTGTTTTTTTGTTGTTGTTTGTTTGTTTGTTTTTATGATACATTTAATACATTTTTGTTAACCTAAGCAGAGGCTCCCTAGTAAACAATATTAAAAAAAAGTACTGTGATATTTCATCTAAAAATGAAACCCTACAAAAAAAAGGGCTTTTAAGCTAGGTTATAACAAAAATGAAAAATAAAAATGGTGTTTTACTGATCTAACATAAAGACAAACCTTGCATTCATTTATTTTTAATTTGTCTGACTATTTAAGTTTGTCTGATTATAATGTAGGTCTTAGGCCATGATTTGTAATGATAGGAGGATGACACCAATAGGATGGTCTTTATGAAGATAGTGAAGAATACCAAACGGGATGTTAAAGACAAGTTACAAGTGTATTGACATGAGGGAAACCCCAAGAGGTCATTTGGCACAATGGTCTAGAACATAATAATGAATTACAGCCAAAAGTTGTAATGTACAAATCCTGTCTGCAGAACAATAGCAAAAGGAAAATAGCTTGAACGATATTTCCTGCTACTCTCATGAATATACTGGTAACGGTAGTCACTGAATGTGTAGAAGCCAATAGCTCATCTCTATGCAAAAAATAAACTACCTGAACCAGAGCATTTTCCAGAGCAGGTCCAACTGATATTATGTCTGCTTTAATCTAGAAAATCACCATCATTGTCAGGTTCCATGTCTGGCTGTTCTGAGAAGGCTTAACACAATTTTTGGTTCTAAAAAAATGAATAACAATTCTAGTTGCACATCTCAACATCCACATGTGTGTGTAGTTGATTCTTACTTCATGTAGCTTCAAATTATATCACTTATATCTTAACAGTTATAATTCTAAATTGCACTTTTTGGAGTTCAGTAAAACATGAGAAAACATAAAACTGAAAAGTTTTCAGTGTTATATCCTGATGCTATATAAATGCAGCACATCAAGAAGCCCATGGTAAACAACTGCTTAAGTTCATGTCTAGTGTAATATTTTCTGAACGATTTATACAACTTTTTTCATTTTAAACCTTGTAAGAAACAATCTCCTCCTGGATAATATAAATCCACTTATTTAAATTCTGAGACTCAACACATAAAGTCAAGTATTTTTCCCAAATCTCAGCATAAGATTTTCATTCAGTGTAGCTTGTTATTACTTTAACTGATGTACAACAAAGTTAGTCAGTATTAAGGTTTGGCCATTTACCTTGGAGGATAAAAATATTACAGAAGAAAATTGTTTTAGAGTTCCTTTCTTTTTACTCCTACCATTGTTTCTATAGAAAATGAATCTGAACACATCCCCTGCACATACTCCAATATATGCCTGGCCTGAAAGATGGAGCTCAGAACACCATAGTGTACACATCACTCTGCACCTTAGTAGGAAAGTAAAGACACGCTCGTTCATACCGCCGCCATTAGTCAGCCCCTTATATTCAATATCTGAACTTAAGCTAAGGAAAGAGTGCATGTGTGTTAGTGCTATTTAATAACACTTTGCATTTTAGTACCCTCTTATTATTTCCAGGGAGGCATGCAGATAGGCTATTCTGAAAGTGAGTCCATAACTGGATCTACTGGGAGTATGAGGATGGTGACTGATGAATGATACGGTGTCACACAGTGAAGCCTACCCCAAAGCACTGCTCAGGTAAGTGAGATCTTGACCATATCTGCCCAGTTGGAAAACAGAGCTGTGCATGAAGTTTGTTGTGTAGTTCCCACTAAGTTCACACTATTGTATCATATTTGGGGCAGGAGACCAGAACACGTTAGAAAACACTATGACAACCAGGGGCTGGTCAAAGAGAGAGACCCAGGGTTACATGATTAGTGAGGCCTTTCAAGGTTTATGCTGACAATCTGACAATTTAATTTAGAAAGCAATAAGTACTTAAAACAATAGCTTCTTGGTCAGGGGAAAACATATGTGGATGTTCAATAAAATGTAGAAGGCCAAGTCTGAGGTGGAATTGCTAAATGTAGAAACTGGGTTGCCAGCCCGGACAAGGACACGTTGACTGAGCGGTGTGAGTGTCCTGTTATGCTGGGACTATGGTGCTGGTCTACACTGGACTTAAGGGGCTCGAGCCCTGATTGATGTGTGTGGGTGTGGGGGAGTGTTGTAGAATAGAAATCTTAGAACACAAATTGCTGTACCTACCCCACTTAGTAAGTTTTGGATTATATGCCATTGAGCAGTGTGGTTCTGTTCTTGTGGCCACCACAGTTCCCTCATAATATGTGATGGCTCCATACTGGATAAGATTTTTTTCAGTATTTTTCTTGAATGGGAAAATGATTCTAATTTTAAAGGGCCCTTTTTATTCAAATATGATTTTCAGATATATTTATATGAACATGTACATGATTGTTCATTTCTCAGCAGCTCAGCAGCTTTATACTCAGAAGCTTTAACCAAGTCTGGGGTTACCAGTGCATTAATTGACTTTCCCTGTTACCTTACAACCTCAC
This sequence comes from Apteryx rowi, assembly GCF_003343035.1. NCBI lineage: Eukaryota > Metazoa > Chordata > Aves > Apterygiformes > Apterygidae > Apteryx > Apteryx rowi. Next base: position 80,139 of record NW_020451172.1, read on the forward strand.
AAGGCCTGAGACATTTTAAGGAAAGAAAGTTCACCTTTTCATTGTATTCTAGTACCTTCTTATTATTTCCTCCCTTCTCTTGCTGTATGCTTGAACAATAGCCCTTAAGAGTAAGTAGAGAAGTTCTGAGTCCTAGGAAGGGCATTCTGGTCGTGCAAAAAGTAATGCAAACCTTGAACCCTGAGGCTTTGGGACAAGGAAGTCGTGTGGATACAGGGAGTCGACTATGATGGAATGAAAATGGAAGTGGCCCTGCAGCAAAGAAGGCTTCACACAGACTGAAAATCAATACAAACCAAAAAGGGAAGGAGAGGGAGAGGAGAAACATAAGAATCAAATTCAAAAGCAGATGAAAGACTAAGTATTATAAAAATGGCCCCTAGTCCCAATTTTTATTGTCTTCTTGGAACATTTACTAGAAGCTAAAAACTTCCCTTTAGGACATGGACTTTTTGTGTCTACATATGTGTGTGAATATTCCAATTTACAGAGTGACTTTCATTAACGGCTCTAGGCAAAAGAGCTATATTTTCTATAAGTGTATATAAATGTATATGGATACATTTATATCAGATATATACATCAAGTATTTATAAGTAAGAATTCGCTTGCCCTTAGGCATTTACATAAGCCTCAAACATGTTCATCTAAAGACTAAATTTTGCCATTCAATATGCAAACCCTGGAAATTGGTTTCTGTTGCCTTGGAAAAGTTCCTCTGCACTAAATATACTCTGTTTTTTTTTTTTCTTTAAAGAGGGAAGTCATAAGAGCAAACAAAAATAATGCATCATTCCATAGCTTTTAGGGTTTGACAGCTTGGAATGATTAAGTCTTTCAATCAGTGCAAGCATCTATCATCTTTAACTCTTCAAATAATATGACAATATTTAGGAGATTATGGCATGTGGTTTGTATCTGAAGCAACGGCATTCCAGAAATGATTAACATTAATATGTAGTGTTATATACTCCACCTGACAGACACTCAAATTCAGCTAGAATGTTCAGGCTCAGCTTGAGAATGGAAACAAAAATGTACCTTTCATATTTTTCTTTTCCAGGGTAATGCTTGGGCCAGCCTCTACTGACTTTCAAAACTGCAGGACTCCACTTAACTGTGGCAGCTGCTAGAACATTTTTGACCAGGAAACAAGAGGTTTGAACTTTTGCCATTCTATAGTTGTGTATCATACTAAGGAAAAGTTAGTTGGATGGTATAAAATGAGACTTCAAAATTTGCCAAGGAAATAATATTTTACTATGTCATTCTGAATTGCAAATTGTTGATGCAATTGTTGATGACAGAGAAAAGGACCCTATTTATGCACATCATTAATCTTTCTTCCTAGGGATATATTAGTTAGAGTCATCATTTTCTGAGCTGCAGTTTGCCTCTGAAATAGGATGATCTTTTTTCCCATGTAAACTTAGATAAAGTTCTTATCCCTCAATTTGACATACAGATATTTCTTTTGTAGGAATGAAGTTTATAGATGGAATGATATCCTSCCCCTTTGAAAAGAAACTATTGCAACATCTCCTTCTTTATGAGGTCAAGAGTTGGATTTTACCATTGAGGCAGTAACTAAGCTTTCTTCATTATGCTCTTTGCACCATTTCATCATATATTAGTTGTATTAGCAACATATATTAGTTATATTAATTAACAATAAATTAGTTAATATTTACCTAATCTTTAATTCATTTGTGGAAGTTAAAATATTGCTGAAGAATTATTGGAAAAGTTATGGTGCTTACTCAACAAATTACATATTTCTATATAAGGCTGTTGCATGTGCCCAGAATATAACTAGATATTAAGTATTTGGGATATGTAAACTGCAGTTCAGCAGAACTTTCTTATTCACTGAAACATTTAGACATTCACTTAATTATCTTAACCACAATTTGATAAATAGGAACAGATTTAACCACATGCTTCAATACTTTGTTGAATTAAAGCTTCAAAATGACCTGTGCAGAGGGGGGATGGGAGGCAGTGAAAGTGAATGTGTATTTTCTAGTTGTATACCAGATACAATGACAATATGCCGCAACAACCAATTCATGTGAACTGCATTGCACAGCAGCCTTAATTTTTTGTGTTGCCTTATAATCTACATGCAGGAGGATCATGATAAATATACAATATAGTGCTGTATGTATACAGACATACTTTTAAAATGATTGGATCAGCCTCTAAAACACATCTAAATGAGGTAAAGAAAATAATTGCTTTATCCTTTAAAACTTCACTTTAAACCTAACAAAATAAGGTTCAATTAATAAAATATGAGAAAATGGTGAAATTGCATTAAGTCAAATTAAAAAAAAAAAGTAAATTTGCTGATCTTACACAGCAGTAGTTGCTCACAGGCTGAATACCAAGTAATCTGCCTAGCAAGAAACACACAGTCCTTTGCAGAGTCATTCACATTTAAAGTAAACAGCAAGATAGTTTGACTTTACAGTTCTCATAACTTCASAGTTAAGAGAAGCTCTTTTCAATGTGTCCATTTTTTGGATTTACCATGTGTTACCCAGGTCTCACTGTGATTCATATGAAAACCTTCAAATCTATGTATTAAACCTGTGCCAATATAATCACTTGAGGGTTTAAGGAAAAGCACATGTTCCTATAATCACTCACTTTGCAGAGCATGGAAGTAACAAAAGATATTCTTCATTTCATACTTACTTACATGTCCTGCAGTAATTCCATTTCTATTCCATGATTCTCATTTTTGTTTCTCCTTTCAAAACACTTACTGCTTTCTCTCTCATGCTATGCCGAAAACTCTCGGTCTGCAAATATTGGTTTGATATTTAATATCCTACTTCCCTGAGGCTCCTTCAAATTTCTTCATGGCTTAGCCCAGCTCTATCAATCAGTGAGTTGTGGACTATCTTGTGTGTTAGTAACATAGCAGTGTTCAGGCAAGTGTGAGCATAATGAGGATCAGGATACCAGGACAGACAAATACATCCTAGTCCTCCAGCACCCACTAATGTACCTGCTAGCGTCAGTTACAAATGTAACTGTTTTACATTTCTGTAACATTTCTGATACTTATTTGCCATTTTGGTGAATATTGTGAAGATGCTATTAATGTATCCTCTAGTAACCAGACAAGAAGTTTGGATCACAGGAATAGATCAAAAGAGGTAGAAGCACCACTCCTTACGTCCAGATTTGCTGGTGGATGTTTAGATCTTTTTTTCTTTCTTTCTTTTTTCTTCTTTTATATATGTAAAATAATGAACCCAGAAAATAACTGATGAGATGCTGATGAGAACAGGATATTTCACTTTTTATGTTCCCATCTTTCTACTGGCATTCATGGTCCAAGATGGCTTCTAGCAAAAAATTCAACATTCAGCATACATAGTTCAGTTAGTTATCTTTACAGCTGCTAGGTTACAATATTTATTAAGAAGTATATATGCATATCTTTGAAAATAGTCTTTTATAACACTATCTCTTCCTTTGCTCCTTTTCTCAGAGTTGAGGCACTGTTATCAGTGCTGATGAAGAGTAATAGTAAAAGAGAAAGAGAGGACTGGAATCAAGTCATGGTTCCCTTCTCTTCTCAGTTTTTGACATTCTTTCTCTAGGAAAGTGCTGGAGCAGAGGTCTCAGAAAAGATATAGATGGACTTTAACACTTACAGAAGTATCAGGCTATGCAGAGTGGCACCAAGAGATGTATTAATACTTTCAATACTTTGATATCATGGTAACATCATCATTTAATCATTTTTGGCATTACTATGTCAGAGCTATCAGGATCATAGTATCAGTGTATACCCATCACTAAGACACATAATATTAGACCTCTTTGTTTTGTCTGGGAGGCTGAAGAGATGTTGGAAAATAATATATATGGAAGTGAAAATATAGTTTTGTTTTTCATTTAATGGCTAGGGAAGAAAACAAACCTTCAATCTACTCCTTCTGAAGTCATTAGCAAAACTCACATTGACTGTCACGGTGCAGAATTATGCCATGTAATAGCAAATACAATTGATTAGTAAATTACTTGGTCATTTTCTGTCAGACAAGTAACAAATGGGACATAAAAGTGATATTCTTCCGCAATTTACTAATATCCAGTAGTTACTGAGATCCACTATCTTGATTTGATCTACCATACATAGGTCACAGTTTACCTAGCAGCTGTGCTCTTGCATTATTGTCCACAAATATACCGTCATTCTGGAAGAGAAGCTGAATAACTATGTATCTATGAGATGCAGAAACCCATTTAACAGATAATTGTCACAAAAAAGGAAATCTTCTTCTTCTCCCTTCTTACCTTTCCCTTTTCAGTTCCAGACTTAGACACACTAATTTATAAATATCTATATATGAGCAAGGAGCTCTCCTCAGTTGCCTGTATGTAGGCAGCTAGTGTAATCTGAGATGCCTTCAGGTATCCTGCTGAGACTCCAGCTGCCACTCCAGGAATGCATGGGTTTCCCCTAGGTCCTGTGCCTTTCGCCAGCACTATTTAGACATTTCAGATACCCTAGGAAGTCTCAAATAGCAGTAAGCACTCATGTGTAGGCAACTGAACTGAGCCCTAGGTCTCCAATCTCCTACTGCAGGAGTTCAAGGGGATCCAAGGTTCCCACCTTTGATCCTGGGGCACATGTCCTGGGGCACATAAGCATATCATACCTTTAAGTGTCTGCATGTGGGTTACTGCAGAGAGCTTTTAGTATTTTGCCCTTGACCTGAGCCGGTTTTAGCTGCTYTGATAATTCGCTAATGGTCAAGTGACCATTGCCCCTAATCTGTTGTAGCTGAAGCCTTGGAGCACCGCATATGGTAGAAGTCTGATGTCTCTAGGTGGTCACTGTATGACAAACAATAGCTGAGGCTGTGGAGAGGCTGTCCTGAAGCTTTCAAACTTTAGCTGGGAGCTCATGAGAAGGAAGCAGACTGTGACAAGAAAATATAAAAAGTAGGCTCAAGCAGGCCCCAAGACTGAGGAGGAAAAAACTGTTACCATGAACAGATAATTTTAACACACTGCTTCTGGTGAAGAGTTCAGGATGCTAACAGCTCATCACTGGAAGAAATGATGTACAATCATTCCCTTTTAATTTCTTCCAGGTCATTTTTGATTTTATAACTTCTGTCATATTCAGTCACAGCTGTTGCTGAATAATTAATAAGTATATATGTATCTTTGACTTCATCACCTCATACATAGCACCTGGCAGAAAGGAAAAGGAATCTGTAGGTGTATGACTTGATTCCAGGACCTCTCTTTTCCTTTTACTATTACTCTTCATTAGCACCAATAACATTGCGTCAGGTCTGGGAAAAGGAGCAAAGGAAGAGATAGTGTTAGAAAAGACAGGAGTATTTTCAAAAACTTGAAGCTGTTTGCTTTCCAGACTGAAGAGTCCTGGGTTTTTTTTGGCAGTGTATTTGACCACATAAACACATTTTAAAATAATACTCAACATAAAGAGCTTTAAGTAAGTGTGTGTGTGTGTGTGTCTGAATCCTTACAGAAAAGCAATTCATGGTTTAACATATTTTGAAGCAATCATACTAACCATAACTGTAAAAGAAAGGTTATGTATGTTCTGAGCTTCTATTGAAAAACTGTGTAGAAGGCTATAGATATGAAATAAATATAGTTCTGTATAACTGTTATAATTTTTTTTATAGAAATTTCTTTCAAAACCTTCATGAGCAGATTTACCGATATGCTCTGGTTGCTTTGCGTCAATCTAGTAAACACAGATTTACATAAAACTAGCTTAACTGGTCAATCAAATTGAATTTATGGATACTTTGTGCCCCTAGAATGGCAGAAAGAACCTGGAATATATGTTGAATCATACTCAGGGATTCAGCAGAGAATGATCTCCCTCTTTTATATAGCTGGAGCCAACATAGTGAATTCCAAAGATATAATTTTACTCATTATTATTTTATAGAATGTCTACAGAAATCCCAATTATAATATCAATTAATGAGTTTTACAGCTATATCCCACAAGTGAGTCTATGGTAGTGTGTTAGCATCCACAGTAACATCTCGGAGGGAGAACAACTTTCCATTTAAATATAATGTTGGTTTAGTAATACATGTATAAGTTGGCTATGAACAACTTTGGAAGGAAATTAAAAAGCTTTCAACCATTAGAAGAATGAGTTTCTACATGAGTAATGCTGCTGTAGATAACTACCTTGTTTTAAGAAGTAATGTAAAAAGTTCCTAAGTAAGTTTCTATGACAGGAAAGCATGTGATTAAAAACAATCTGCAATCAGTTACCCACAGTGTTCTTGTAGTCTTAGGTTGTCTGAAGGTTTTTGTATACTTTATAAAGAAGTTAAAATTTTTGTATACATTTTTCTTTTCTTTTGGTAGCACTCTGCTTACTTTTAAATAAAAATATTGAGAGCAAGCAACGGCATATTAATTTAAAATTAAATATTTTAGTGTGGCATTGATTATATTATGATTTTTCCCCCCCAAAGCAAAACATCCTAAATCTAAAAACATGATCAATTAGTATAGATGTTCACTTCATAAGCAATGTTCAAAACACTAACAAATAAGCTCCTTATGTCTAGTTTAAAACAGTTTAGATCCTTTGTTTACTACTCTCTGTATCAGAGAGGACTGAAAATTTCTTGTGAGTGGATTGGCCCTATATCGCAGAGAGTTTAAAAGGCAAATTTGATTTCATTTTACATTTTTGAATGCAATATTTTGGGTTGCACTCATTCGCTCTTGGCTTCCACAAGTAGCTGTTATTCTATTCTATGTTTTAGAAACAAAAATAGCTCTACTTTCTGCTCACTTGTTTAATTTCTTCAGCCTCTATCATCTATAATCTGTTCAGTCTCCTTCTCAGGAAGGACATATAGGCGTCTATAGTATCTAGGCATCTTAATATAGGCATCTATAGTATTCTTAAGCCTTGCTTAAACCACCAAGATTATTCTTTTTTGGTCTTTATCTAGTGAGGGTTTGTCTATAAGCAATTTATTTAATTCATCTATCATTTCAAGTAATTATATCATTATAAATACTTGAAAGTGTAGATAGTTCATAAATAGTTTGACCATTTTCTATCTGAGATCTAAAACCAGCAATTTGGTTAGTTTCATCAGATGAATAAGACACATAATTGTTTCTCCTTCTTGCTAGGATATTTACCTTCTAGAATCACATTTCAAATGTGAGTATTCCCACTGATTTGTTCAACAAAACTTTTGGAGGTATGAAACATTTATTTCTTACACTTGGGTATTTTTAGTAATCTTGATGTCTGGTCTGGTATCCAGAAAACTGATAGAGCTGTTGGATAGGAAGAGTTTATTCTATTTTTGTATAATGTTCAGGGTTCTCATTCTGATTCAGATTTGCATATGTTTGAATTTCTGCTCCCTCTCTCTCTCTCTTTTTTTTCTTTTTTTTTTTTAATAATGTTCCTATCTGATTTTCTTCCCTTGAATTTGTGGGGCAAATCCTCAGCTGGTATAAATCAATATAGTTGAATTTATTTCTGTGAAGCTTCTATTTACACTATCTGAGAACTAACTTTTGTTTCAGATGGATTACCTGAAAATTGCTCCAGTCAAAGCTGTGAAGTTTATACCAGAGTATACTGAAATTCCCACTTTTTGTATTATCCTAAAAAAGTCAAATCAATTTCCTTATGGAAAAGCAGCAGACACACAACTTGTTGAAAAGGAATATAAAAATATTTCAAATGGTGTCAATCATTTATCTGGAAACCCAGAAACCTGAAACACTTACCAAATGCTCAGAACTGTAAGAGAAGTAATAGACTGAGAAAGAACAGGGTTAAGTCCTGCCCCAAATAGTTTTGCCATTGACTTCACTAGTCAGATTCTCAAGTTTTAAAGTATGTGCTCACATTTCACTTGCAAAATGTTCCTGTTTTTGTTGKTTTTTTTTCTTTTGTTTGCAATATATACATAATAACTCTTCATTATGATTAAAATGCACCAAGAATCAAAATATCAGTGTGGAATCTAACAGCTACTGATATCCAGCATAATTCCAAATTATGAACAAATGAAGGAAAACCATCTGCATTTTTTTCTGTGAAACTGGCAGTTAACTAGATACTTTCTGTTTTGCTGAGCTTGGATACTCATTTTCTGTTTTCAGTAAAATATTCTACATATTATATAAGAGAATCAACAGCAGAGTTTGAATAAAGAGCCTAAACAGAGTAGCGGATGTAGTGGATTGAGGCAAATAGCCTAGATGCTTACATAGTGCATACTATTGATAGTGCTCATCTCAAAACAACATACGACAATATACAGAGGTTATCTTGCAAAGGTGGAAATATGGGATCTGGCAAGAAATAAGACACAAAAGCTTTCATTGCTCAAAGGCCGCAAACTGAAGACTTTTTATGGATAAGGACATTATAGACAGTTTAATCTTGTCTCTAGGTCCCAAAATGTTCATATTTTACACGTGCTACTCTGTTCTTAACAACCAGCTTCAGTGGTGCTCACTGTTCAGCTGGTATGTCTGCATGTCTTTTTGCAGTGCACTTTGCTTAAAATATGTGATTATATAGCACTTGCTGGCAAAGAAGTTGAGCATTTCATTCACAGATGGCTCTTTCTTACTGCCACAGCTTATCATTACTCTAAAGATTTCACAGTTCTTCACTTTGGTGCTAAGATACCGCTGCAAAGGAAGTTTTGAGAGGTTATATATTTTAGTTAATAATAATTTATACCAAGCCAACAGATACCAATTCATGTGGCAATTTTTCACTAACACTTTTTATTTTTGGGGGTGGGGATTGTTCCGTATACATTTGCCTAGACATTTCAGAGGAAACTGAGAATAACTGCTTTTTGAGCAGGTCCTATTTGGGCAGTTGAATAATGCTTGGTCTGCTAAAAGCACTTTTCTCCCATGTGTTGTTAATTTTAAGGAAGCTATCCTCTTTTAAAAGTCTGGTTCCAATTGTGGCATTTTGTCTCTTCTGACTTCTCTGAATCTTCAAATAAGTAGGCAAATAAGTAAGGACACATTTTGAACTAATGTATCATTTCTTCTTTTTCCTAATCCTTGAAGGGAGTGGAGGGAGTTACTTGCTAAAATTTAATAACATTTGTTAAAAGCTGCTTCCAAATTAAATCAAAAATTAAGGAAAAAGCTCAAAAGATATGAAAGACAGTTAGTGGAACATCTGTTGGATCTCTAAGGTATAATTGTGACACATGCCACATGTCACCTTCAGTGACTATGTCCCACCAGCTCTGAAAATTAAGAGAACTGGAAGATGGCCATATGTCAGCCAGAAGAAAACAGACAGTCTTGAGCAATAATAAACACATACTCTAATTTTAACCAGTTTGGGGAACAGTTTGTACACTGTTTATCTGGGATGATAAACAATCTATATATCACATTTTGTACTTTCAGTGTGTCATTATATTAGACAATGACACTACCAGTGTTCTCAAAGATGCGTTTGTAAAGAAGCAAAATAATAGCAGCTATATTAGAATCATTCTTCAAATGAGCTTGAAGGAGAAAAAAATAAAAATGTTCATCAATATTTAGAGAACTTCTAGACTATTTTCAAAGCTGATTGTCCTATATATAATCACCTACTAAAGATGCAAGGAGAGGAGTGTTTTATACCTGAACATTGTAAGTGCAACACAAACAACTTTGACTAAGGCCCAGTGAAGAAAATAAACAAATACAAGAACTAAGTGCCACAAATTCCAGGGCCAGGAAGGAGAACCTAGAGCCCTGTCTACACACACAAACTAGATAATTTCTAATGGAAATTAGAAAAATATATATATGTGTAGAAAAGGATATCCAAATTTACCTTAAGAAGGTAATAAATGGCAATTTTCTCCCACTTCCTCTGAGTAAACCATAATAATATATAATAATAGCTATATAAACATACCTCATAAGTATTTAGAGCTTGCTTCAAGCTTAAATGTATATAACTTCAGCCTGTGGATCAGAATTTTGTGCTTTTCTCAATAGAGTTAAAAAACTCTTTGTTATCAAACATTTTCTTCTTGTGTGTGTATACACAGCAATATTCTGACAAACTTCCCTTACAAAAGATAAACTCAATCTTCATAAATCTCAATCATTTTTCTTGTTTGCCAGATCAGTACCATCAAGTTTCCTCCAAAACATCCTCCAAGCACGATACATGACATTTTAAGAATTATTAGTTATATAAGTTTCTTTAAGACTCATTTTTTAAATGGAATGAATATTTCTGAAAGTCCCTGAAGTTTTAGATTCTGTACAGTCTTATCCTGAAAAGGAATGTGACTATTTTGCAGGGCTGTCATCTAAAGGTAATCACCTGYGAACTACTCTAGATCCCTATTGTGAAAGGATGTTCAAAACTTCATTGAAGAGAGTTCAAGGAATGCCATCAACTTCGCTGGGTTTTAATTTAGTCCTTACAGACTTGTTTTCAAATCAATAAGCCAGGAGTATTTAAAGTTTTCTAAATATATTCAGTCCTGCATCTGCCACCATTCAGCTGTTTAATGTTTGGTAGGCCAGTTACCCACTGAATCTGCTAAGATAATTCATGGATTTATAAATAAGCATGTGCACAAGTGTTTCAGCACCACTATACAGATATTTCATGGATATTAAAGCTAGCAGTAACCATCCGTCGTACAAGACTACTATAATTATCATGTATAACATGGACTTAAAGAATGGTTCTATAGAAAAGGACAAATAAAAACCTGTAATTAGTAAGATACCATTTTAATAGCCTGCTGGCATCATGATGTGTTATTTTTAAAAATCTGGATTAATTTCTTTGCTAGAACTTATGTGGGTTCTACAAAAAAAATCAAATAAAAATAAATACTATTTTCAACTTTGATACATATTTTATGTAGCAGCATTATCAAATATACATATTTTATGTAGAACATTATCAAAGAGATATTGCATATTTTCCTCTAACAATAAAGAATCTCTCAAGTAACACTTAATATAAATGACCTTCTTAATTATTCCTATTAACTAATGTGTTTTACCGATGATTAAATAAGAAGTGCTTTTTTGGGCTGGCGGCTTTTTTTTTTTCTTTTTTAATACAGTTCAGTTTTACAGGTGCATGATCCTTTGGCTCATTCAATCTGCACAATGAAACTGCTTTCAGAAACTTTAGGCATTCATTTATTCATGGACCCCCTGGACATAGTTAACAAGTCTTGCTTATTTTGATGCGAATAATAAGAACTGATTTGACAATAGCATAGTTTATTGTGGTACAAGTAAAACTAAGTCATTAGTTAGACAGTTTGTGATGAGTAAAAATAACACCTCAGCAATGCCATCTGGATTCTCTTAATTAAATATGACCTTCAACCAACTTACTTTTTTTCAGCATTGAACTGTCCTCCAATTCTTAGGTAAGGATCTTGCAATATTTAATTAATACTTTGTTCTATCTTTTTTGCACACACTTCTCAATATTAAAATTCCTGTACTTATGTCTTCCTTGATTTTAACATTCCTATTATAACTATTTCTGAGATTTCAGCCCAAGCTTAACAACTTTATTTTTAAAAATCAAATAATCTAAAAGATTTCCAGGAGAGGTTCCATGGTAGATGTAGTAGGGGAAGAAAAAAACAAACTTATAGAAAACATTAGAAGAAAAATGATAATAAAACAGATAATTTCCTCATACATATTTTCATAATTTTTTGAGTATATCCAGTGGATCAGATCAATGGTCCCTGCTGTTAATATCTGTCTCTAAAGATAGCTAACACATCCTGAAATAAATGTAAAGGACCCTACTTTCCTAGGTTCCAACAATTTGCAACTCGGGAACATCAGGAAATTATAAATCATCTTTGGATTTTTCTTCCATTAATCTGTCCAGTTCCTCTCTTAAATTATTGTAAACTTTTACCATACTCAATATTCTGCAGCAAAGAGCTCCGTGTATAATCATGTTATGTGGAAAACCTTTTTTGCTGTTTGCTTGTTTATTTTGTTATATGTTCCCAGTATGGAAGATGTTCAATGTCTTCAGTTGTCTGTGCTGTCTTTGCTGAACTTTCTCCAGGAGGGATTTGTGAAGTGATACAATGATGTTCAGGGTTTTGGCTTAGTGTTTTTTTATCTTTGTCTTTTGAAGGAAGGATATTTGCCATTCTCCATTTTCTTCATAATTCCTACCATTTAATTTGCATTTTTTGGACCATTAGTCATCTCAAGCAAGACATTTCCATGGAACTATCTAAAATAAACCCAACATTTCATTTCTAGGTGGTTATGGCCATCTCAGAATCCATGACTATAAATACGAAATCATGATTTTTCCTGTGTTCATTATTTGGAATTTAGCTGCACTGATTTCATCACCCAGTCACTCAGTCTTGTGCAGTTTTCCACAGTCAGCCCTCCTCTTCATTGCACTGAGTAACTTGTTGATATCAGCAAAGTTGGTCACCTCACTAACCTTTATTCCCAACTATTCGTGAAAATGTTTAACAGCATTTTACTTAGCACAGGCATCTGAAGCACACTACTGGTGACCACCTTTGCGATGAAAAATAATCATGAAGTCTTAATCTTTCTTTCCTAGGTTTTTTTTCTTCTTCTTTTTTTTCTTCTCTACATTCAAGGACCCATCTCTTATCCTTTAATTGCTAAGCTGCTTTAAGAACATTCGGTGAGTAGCTATGTTTAATGTCTATACAAAATGAGGGTAGATTATATTAACCCAGATCCTCATTGAAAACATACCTGTATGTTTCTCAATTATCCCAAAGAATTCTCACAGGACTTTAAGGCATGACTTGCTCATAGAAAAGCTATGGTTACTTTCGTCAATATGCCATATTTATCCACATGTCTACTAATTTTATCCTTTATTATAGTTTCTACTAAATCATCAGGTACAGATCTCCACTGTACAGGTTTGTATTTCCCCAAATCTCAGCAGGATTTTTTTTTTTTTTTTGTAACTGTCATCATATTATTTAAGTTTCAGGTCTCTGGGACTAAGGTGCCTTTAAGCAAGAAGTTACAAACCACGTTTAGTAAATTGGCTATTTCATCCCCAAGCTCTTCTTTTCTTTTTCTTGCAAAGCACCTCTAGAGGACTAGAACAGAATCTGAGATCTCAAGGAATTTCTCTTTATTCCACTACATCTGCTCCTTCAGTTAATACTTGCCAAAGATAACCATCCTGTGACTGAACTGTTAGTAGCATAGAAAATCAAATATGAATTTTTGAAGCATCAACCAATACGGACCATTTGGAATATTAGATCACGGAAGCCAACTAGACTTCATTTAGCTACATTGTGGATAGCAGTACGGGGCGGGGGGGGGGGGGGGGAAGTAGCAGCTGCTGTTCTTTCTCTAAACCTATTCATCTTCATAAGTCTGAAAAAATTAGCAGCTTGGAAAAACAGTTATCTGAGTGGCAGCTTTTCTCCCTTAGCCACACCTTTATGTATTTATATTTAGAAAAGTGAAATAAATAGATGGATTTGATTGTACTATTCAGAGTTCAATGAAGAAAAAAAAAATCCAAGGGCTGGATTTGGGATTTGGTTTTAGAAGAAGATTTGACAAGACTTTCATAAATTCAAACATGAAAGAGGTATTTTTACTACTGATTTTGAGTGCAAATTCCCATGAGTGGGGTTTGCTATACTGAAATTAAAGAACAGTAGCACTGCAGAAATGTGAAGCTAAAGCACAAAAACAACTTTCATCGTTAGTGATTATGGAACTAGGAATTATCTTTGCCTTTGCAATATCAATGGCACCCATGCTTCATGCTAAAACCTAAAGCCATGCTTACAATAGGCAGGAAATAGACCATTAACTTTCAGTTAAACATTTCATGCTGTTCATGTGCTGTGCCATGGTGCAATTTTAATACCTGTAAGAAGGAAGCGATATAAAGAACAAAAACATATTTTCAAACAGTTACGAGTATTGTCTGTGCAGGACATAAATGTGTCAATAAGCTGAAAAGATTACAAATTTAAATTGCTGTTTTAACAAGTTTGCCCTTTGGAACACAGTTATTGTACTTGATTTGAGAACCACTACATTTTAATTTGTTCTATTGCATTGAGATAACCTTAGATTTTGCTGCCAGAATACTGTATTCTATAGTACTGTATTTATCCAAAGTCATTTTGTAATGCTTTATTGATGTGCAGAATCAGAGATGCTTCATTTAAAAAGGGTTCATGCCTTAAAGACTGCAAACCTAGACCTTGAGCAGGTTCTACCAGAAATATATTCTGACCAAGCTACATTTACTTGGTCTATTTTGAAACCCAATTTGAGTAGTGAAAGATGTGTTGACATTGTATTTTGTCTGCATAAAGTATATTGAATTAAATATGACCTTGGAGTATGAAAAGAGCTATCTGTGCAATCTGCAGGTGTACAATATGATTTAAAAAGTCTCAGGAGTGACATACCTTTATTTATTTACTTAAAATAATTTCCAGCTAGATGAATATAGTGAAACTATATAAATTTTTTCCAGTCTCTGTACAGTGCACACATTTAGTACTCCCTGCATGAATGTTCATTTGTAGTGTTAAGTGTCTTTCTGAAAAATGAGAAAAACCTTCACAAATGCAATATAGACACACCCACAGGTATGCTTTGCCATACATTTAAGCAGTGGGGAAAAAAAGGGGAAAATAGGTTTCACAAAAACCTCATTGCCACCTCATTTAAAGAAATTATTTTATCATTTGTATAGGTACCACTTTACTTTGGAGCTGATGAGAAGAATCCACCTTTTTCTGCCTTACAGTACTGCTTCTGTGCCTCCTCTGCTACGCTGATAACAATAGCCAAGGCTGTAGAGGAATCTGCTATTCCTTGAGGACACACTGAAGGAAGGCTGGGAAATAGAGGACATCCAGCTGAGGATCTGTGACATGAGGTATAAAAATGAAGTGAGATTGAGGTCCTAGTTTAAAGAAGTGAGGCTGTGCAAAAATGACTAAGATAACTAATACAAGAGCAGAAGAATCTTGGATTATGTAAGAACAAGATGAATGGGAGATCACAGAATGAATATAGGTGTTTCAAATGATTTCTGAATGTTCAGGGGGAGAATAAAGAGAAAATTTACTTTATTTTGGCACATTTAGGGCCTAGCCCTTAACTTTATCTCCTGTGCTTTTATTGCCTTGAGACAACTAGATTTTATATTAACAATCTCAGAGGAATTCAACACTTCTACCATTTTTCAAAATGCTTTGATTTTTGTTTCCCATTTCTAATTAATTTAGTTTAAATAAAACTGTTTTTCTCCTAGACCTCATTTTTAAACATTCTTTCTTTTAAGAGGAAGAAGTAAAGTTACGTCTTATTCTTCTCCAAAATCCTATATATTTATATTTTTCTTTTGTGACATCAATTTTAAACTATTCAACATTTTATATTTTCTGTTTGTTTAAAAAATTTAAAAAATGATTCCTGAAATTAAGTATATTGGAGAATGGCTTGCTCAATTTAGTAGTCAAAATCTAAATACAGATTATTTCACTTTAGGTGCTACCATTATGTTTCCTGCATAAAGTTCTTTCATGGGTATTTCCACGGGTATTTTTATGGACATTGCAGTCTTTGATCTTACATTATGTTAGCCACTGATTATCATATTAAAGAAAAGTCTGTTTTACATCGCGTTTGGCATGTGTCAGTTTTCTTTAGGTGTTTAAGCTGTGCTTTTTCCATGTACTTTTTACAAGTCTGATTCAACAGAGCATTTCAGAGTATTGTGAGTTTCATCAATGCCAGATGAGTTTTCTGTAGCTATTTTGATTCCTCAAAAGCGTTAACCATCTGAAACACTCACCCATGCTCTCTGAATGTGTTATCAAACATCTATCTGAAAAGAGCATAATGTTACTATGTTTGAGTCTAGGCTGGAAGGAGGCTTTTCAATCTTCAGACTTGCTGCGAAACTTGTACCAAAGCTATTGTCTTAAAATGCCTCTTTTCTTCATGCTTGAATTAAAAGAAATAATATGAGGACTGTCCAAAGCAGCTGGACATGCACAGCCAAACTCCTCCACAGCGTGCTGTAGTATGTACGGTCCATACTCAGTCAGTGCAGTGGTTCACAGAGACCTTACAGCCACAGCAATTATAATTGAATGAAAAAAAAGGAATGTCTTTGGTGTTAAATAGATCTACTCCAATTCACCTAAAAATATTGCATATATTTAGAAATTTTGCCGTATGGAAAAAAATATTTTTTTTTTCTACACTTCAAACTGGAAGTCAGCCTTGGCCTTTGCACTGCAAGAGATCAAGCAATTAGACTAGAGAATATAAAATAATAGCAAAGTCCCTTTACAGTCCATATACAGCAGCAGGGTCATCATTCTTTCTTTCCTAATTTCGTAGGAGTCCTGTCCTCACAAGCATATGAAGAATATGAAAGGCACTTAGTATAAGGAAAGGGAAAAGAAGGAGAAGATGATGCCTAGAACGTCACCTCTACTACTTGCAACTGATCATCTCCCAAACCCCAGCTGATGTTTTCTTGTTGCTCAGGATCTCACCAAAGTGCACTCAGTTCGCTAAGTCAGCCTGAGAGAAAGAAGTCTGTACAATATTATCAGCAAATATACAAGATCTGAAATGTGTTATTTGTGATTTACATCCAGAGCCACAGGACAAAAATTATTCTGAGGGGAACAAAAAAAGGTTCATCCCACAAAGCATGACACTGTATATGGGCAGCCAGTATTCTGACATATTCAGTTTCTGATTTCCAGATGAGAAAAAGGCCTTGAGTAATTCTTATGCAAAAAATAGCCCACATTCTTTGTGATATAATGGGAATTTGCAATGGCACTCCATATTGCCAGGGGTTGTTTGTGTTTTTATCATAATTCAGTATTCACCCAAAAGTATGATAAAAGAGAAATTTTATCTTTTCGATCAGACTACAGTTTCCAAGATATTATCTGAAAGTTTTTTTTTGTTTTGTTTTGTTTTGTTTTGTTTTCTGGTCTTTAGATTATATATAATAGTAGATTTTACAGAAAGTAGTTTTCAACAGTTTTTTTTTAAGAGCTAATTTGTTTTATAAATATTTATGAAAGTAATATACTACAAGGAGCTAAAAATCATTCTAGGATTTTTTTTCTGTCATCCTGCACAATACATAGCTTAAATATGAAAGTAAATTTCTTGAGTTTACGGAGATTATTTTTAACCAGGCAATAAGATGAAACTTTTGCCACCTTATACAGCAAGAAATATTGGGAAAGTGTATAGAAATGCCAATATAATAATATATATTTTTAAAGTCTGGTGATTCTGCCTAGGATTAAATTAAAGCTTTTCACGGTAAAAATCAAAGTATAAGGGTCTTTTGCTGTTGTTTCACAGAAGACAGTTTTCCAAATATAAAACTGATACATGAACTGATACATGACAGTGCAAGGTTCCAAACTTTTATTTTTGTCCACTTAGTTAAATACAGCTAAATAACTGAAAGACTGTGGGTTCTTTTAAACAATACTGCAACACAACACTAAAATGACACTAAAATGGCTAAAAGGAATCAATCTGGTCTTTTATTTTTCCGTGGTCATAATAATAAAATGTATACCAGATCTACTGCACATAAACTTAAGTAAGCACCAAACCTCATCTGCCTTTAACTGCTTTAATATGAAAAGTCCATCCTAATCTTACATGTTATAATCTTCAAAAGTGAATATTCTCTGCGATCAGCATTTGAGGAAATTCACAACAATTTTGTCTACTCAAAATTGATTATGCAATTGAAAATTATGCTTCCAGAATCTGGAAAAAGAATATTTATTCAAATTGTGTTTGAATGTAGATAAAATTATAATTTCTAAAGACTTTCTGGAAGATATTTCTTAGCCTGTGCTTACCTTGATATACTTTAACAACCCAGTGCGATACCACAGTTCCCTTGAATTTCTGTTTTCATATCCCATGCCTGTCTTCCTTGAAAAAACAAGCTACTCTCTAAGTGTGCTTGTCTATATGTTTGTGAATGGCTAGTAATGTAAAAATATTTCTAGAAATACAGGTTGTATAGATGTCTGCTATATTATTAGTTTGATATGGATGATATATATTTAAATTACTACATATGATGAACGTAAAAGGCTTACAATTTGTGTTCAGTACATTCAATATATGCACAAGTTAACATCAAGGCTAAATTTTGCTAGCCATTTTCTTTTATAAAAGAAACACATTCTAGATCTTGCAATAGTAAGGAATGTCAACTAAAATCAGATGTGAGCTCAGTTTCAAAACCTTACAGTGTTACAATATACCATCAAGCATTTGTCAAAACTGAAAGGATCAGTATTAGTCTTAAATTGTATGTGAAAAAAATCTGTCTTCCTTCAATCTTTTTTTATTGGCCATAGAATTCACATCTCCTTGAAATAGTTCAATGTGGAGAAAACATAAGGTTATGTCTAGCAACTTTTATGTTTCATTGATTTTTGCTTTATGAGTGATGGATGATCAAGACACTCAGCAAACATTTCTTTTGAAGAAAGTGAATTTTAATCTCTCCTTTTAATGATCTATCAAGTTTATAAACCTAGGACATGTTCTTACTGCAAAGCTGATTACTCCAACTTTACCACTCTAGTTAGCTAAAACTTCCAAATGCATTTATACTGCAGAGAAACTGTGGCTATTCCTGCATGGGGAGTTGGATAAATATTCTGAATAAGAGTGTGTCTATACTGGAGTCTTCTGCCAGCATTATTTCTGTCCGAGGTATGAAGACACAGCATCCTTTACTGAAAATGTTTTAACTAATTGCATTTGTTTTGCTTGTTTTCCTTACCTGAGCTGATATAGCAATATAAATATACATACATATTTATGCACATAGTAATGTAAGTCCTAAGTAGAACTTTATCATTAAGTCATTCTCTTCAAATCTTGGTAAATTTCTAGTGAGAAGTGCTTTGGCTTATTCATCAAAACCTTGTACAAGGTGGGATGTAGGTTACTTTAAATTACAGTGTTACTAGACTATAAATGGTTGAAGAAGTTCAATATTTCTCCCAAGATATATCAGTGTTATCTTTAACAGATTTTTTTTTTTTTTTTTTAGTTCAGAGCCTAAATCCTATGATACATCCTAGTGTGGTACTTCACTGTTGTGTAATTTTTAATACAGATATCTGCCTGAATACAATGTACTCCAACCTGTATAAATAGTGGGGTTTTGCTTTTGCAGAAACAACTTGCATGGACAAAACTGACTATGTTCATACCTTCAGTAAAGGGACTCACTGAACAAATTTAACTATCCTAAACTACCTTTTACACAACTAGGTCTTCAGGAACAAGCTTCATTTGCATGCTATAGACCTTTCTGTCAATGCACTTTAATACCTGAGCTGAAATGCCTCTCATCTTCTCACTTGCTTTATCTATGCAAGATGAAGATGCAGCATTTTAGGAAGCAGGTTTAAGTAGAGTTCTTTTCTAAATAGATACAAAGACATTTGGAAAGGACTCTGCCTTATTTATTTTCTCCTGAAGATATATGACTTTGAAAGGAATAAAGTAGATATCAGTTCAGAATTTCTGTCTTGCCTTGAAAGGACAGTATCTTTGTTCAAAATTTTTTTGGAGGCTTCAGAGTACAAGGGAAAAATGTTTCACGTGCAGAATGAGAAAAATAGAATGAGAATGAATGGAATGAAGAGCTAAAAGAATTTATCCTGTAAGACCTCTATCTGGCAAGAAGAAAGAGACAGAGCAAGAGAGAAAAGTAGGAGGGAGGGAGGGAGGGAGGAAGGAAGGAAGAAAGAAAGAAAGAAAAAGTCTTTATTAATTTTGGATACATTTGCTTAAAACACATTGTGAAGAATTAAGAGTGATTTTTTTGTTGCTTTCTTGTTCTGTTTGCTAGTTTTAATTTAAGGTTATTTCACATTTTAGATCCACACTTACAGCCACACAAAACAATCTATCAATGGCTCTGGGCAGATCGTAACTGGTCTTTACTACAAGCTTCTGTAATTCTCTGCTGCACTGTAATCACTGTTCAGAGCAAACACAAGAACTAGGTCCCATGCATGTCCATAACAAATGAGTCTAAAAAGAGTATAAAGATAGTTTCTAGCTCTAGGCCTACAAGTTTTCCTTCAACTTCTGCTTTCTTTGGGTTGTGCAGACACACTAGATGACAGAATCAGAACCTGATAGCTCACAAATTTCCAAGTCACTTCAGCAGGAGATGATCTCAGCTTAACTTTCTTCAACTGCACAGAATCTATCCTTCCCTCCCTCAGACTGGAATATTTGTCTTCATCCTACCATGTGGTTTTGTTTGCATAATCTTTGTATAGAAAATCTATCCATACCTGACTTTAGGCCAATAGTTTTTGCTTATTAAAAGCTTACATCATCCAACAGCTTACAGCTTTATTGGAAAAATACCAAGCACATAATGGTAAATGCAGCATAATGGTAAATGTCTGAAAAGCAGCACATTTTAGATCAATGTCATTCAAGTTTAGACAACTTTGCAACACATATATTGTGGAGCCAAGCACCATTGTGGGGCCAAACACCATTCAATCACAATCTACAGCATCTAGAAAGACAAAACTATGCAATATTAAAAGGATAAATTGTAATACTTGTCACACATGTTTCTGTCACATAGACCATATCTGAAAAGACCAAAATGATAGAAGGTTTGAATACCATGTTATGTTCATTCATAGGGCTCAGAGCAACACTCATAGTGATTTTAATGATATTTGCTACTTTACCAAAATCAGTTTAAACATGTAAAAAGCTAATATTTTATGAAAAGTTGTATTGACAACTAAAAACATTAATTAGTAAAACAAAGCTAGAGGCTTGCAGCTTCCCATAATACAGTATCGATTTGGAATACACCTGAAGAATATTTTAACTAAGAAAAAAGTAACGATAAATTGATAAGTGTAAAAGGATAATATGCTATTATCTAATCTTCATGCTTTTTCATGTTAGACCTACACATAGTTTTTTGGGGGTAAACATTATTTTGTCACAAATCAAGACATTTGGGGCTCAAAGCAGCTGCCTACCATCAGGTGTCCAGTGACACTTGAAATGCTTTGTGTCATGTGTCATATAACCAACTGTGGCTCACTTCCTCCCATAGGTCCCGTGTTATATCTACCAGCCCATAAGAATGTCTTGGATACCCTAGGACACCACAGAGTGCAGACGTTTGTTTGGACAACAAAATCAAAGCTCTTTCTTCTAAAGTACTTTTCTCACTAAATACCAAATTACACGCAAATTGGGAGGAAAACGTTTTTCTTCAGTGGTGCTCCCCAATGAATGAATGAAGGTGAATGCTGGAGCTGTTCTTGTTTAATATCTCCACCAGTGGCTTAGATGGTGGGACAAAATGGGCCATCAAGTTGATGAATGATGCTGAATTGAGGGAAGCGGCTGGTGTGTTGGGGGGTGTGGCTGACAACAAGCTGGAAGAATGGGTAGCAGAAACATCATGAAGTTCAGTGAAGAGAATTGTAAACTCTTGCACCTAGAATGCAACAAGAAGTCAGTAGTACACCCTTGCAGCAATGAAGGCTAACTGCATACTGTGCTGCACTGGAAAGAGCAGGCCTGGTGGGTTGAGGGAATTGATTATTCCCCTTTATGTGGTACTTGTGAGGTTGCATCTGGAGTGAGGAGTCCAGTCTTGGCTGCCTGTGTACAAAAGAGTTACGACAAACAGGAGTCCAGACAAGGGTCACTGAGTGGCTAGAACCCGTGGCATATGAAGAGAGGCTGACAGCTGGGTTTGCTCAGCCTGGAAAAGAGAGGGTTAAGGGAGCTCTGCTTCCTGTCTTCAACTACCTAAAAGGTAGTTATAGAGAAGATGGAGGCCAGCTCTTCTTTGGAGATGTACAGCAAAAGAACAGGAGGAAACAGTCATAAGCAGCAAGGGAAATTCCGACTAGAAATAAGGAAAAAATTCTTCGCAGTAAGAGTGGTAAGCACTGGAGTAGGTTGCCCAGGGAGGCTGTGGAATTTGCAGCCTTGGAGATCTTCTGAATTCAGCTAGGCAAGGCTCTGACCTGATCTGACTTTGATGTTAGCCTTGCTTTGATCAGTGGGTTGGAATGGATGATCTTCAGGGTTCCCTTTCAATTCAAATTATTCTATGTGTCTATGACCCTAATAGCAGAACAGATATCAGCCAGTACAAAATGCTGCTAAGCCCAGCCCCAGTATTGAGCGAAGGTTTTCAAAGTTTGTTAAAAACACATTAGGAGCAAGAGAAAGACTAAGATAGAGGACAGATTTGGAACCAGCTCCTTTCACAGAATCACAGAATGGTTGAGGTTGGAAGGGACCTCTGGAGATCATCTAGTCCAACCACCCTGCTCAAGCAGGGTCACCTACAGCATGTTGCACAAGATCGCGTCCAGGCGGCTTTTGAATATCTCCAGAGAAGGAGACTCCACAACCTCTCTGGGCAACCTCTTCCAGTGCTCTGTCACCCTCACAGTGAAGAAGTTTATTCTCACGTTCAGATGGAACCTCCTGTGTTTCAGTTTGTGCCCATTGCTTTGCGTCCTGTCACTGGGCACCACTGAAAAGAGTCTGGTCCCATCCTCTCGACACCCTCCCTTCAGATACTTCTACACATTGATAAGATCTCCTCTCAGCCTTCTCTTCTCTAGGCTAAACAGGCCCAGCTCTCTCAGTCTTTCCTCATAAGAGAGATGCTCCAGTCCCCTAATCATCTTTGTAGCCCTCCACTGGACTTGCTCCAGTAGTGCCCCATCCCTCTTGTACTGGGGAGCCCAGAACTGGACGCAGTACTCC
>NW_020451172.1:105386-138912 GCF_003343035.1 Apteryx rowi
GCACACACATCTCTAGTTCTTCCTGTTTGTTCCCCATGCTGTGTGCATTGGTGTACAGGCATTTCAGAGAGGTGATCGAGCATGCAGGTTTCCCAGGAGGGGTAGAARAGGGTCCTCCATAGCCACATCCCATGCACACTTCCCTGGCTGCATTCACCTGCTGGAGGCATCCCAACTTGAGCTGTCTTTTGCCAGCTACCCTGGCACTATAACTCTGCCTTTCCCCCATCTTTCTTAGTTTAAAGCCCTCCTCACCAGGTTGGCCAACCTGTTGGCAAAGACCCGCGTGCCCCACCTCGTGAGGTGGATCCCATCTCTCGCCAGCAGTTGTCAATCTTCAAACAGGGTCCCATGGTCGTAGAAACCAAAACCCTGCTGCCAACACCAGCGGCGCAGCCAGTCATTAACTTGGAAAGTCCGTCTCGTCCTCCTCTCATCCATCCCCCTCACTGGCAGGATGGAGGAGAAGATGACCTGGGCTCCCAGACCCTTGACCACCATCCCCAGAGCTCTGAAATCCTGCTTGATGGTCTCCAGTTTGCCCTTGGTGTCATTAGCACCCACATGGAAGAGCAGCAGTGGGTAATAGTCTGAAGCGTGGACAAGCCTTGGCAGTCTTTCCATGACGTCTCTCACACGAGCCCCTGGCAGGCAACAAACTTCTCTAGACATGATACACTTTACAAAGTGTTTCAGCATTATGGGCTAATTGAGTAGAAAAGAAAGTATAAATAAGTGGACCAAAAATCACCAACAATTCAAAAGTTGAAGCTACCATTTTCTTTTCACCTTATTGTTCCTTCTGGTCCCTATTGGTACTTCACTATTGTCTTTCAAGGTTATACAGGAATGGGTGCCGCCAGTGACTCCTCAGCCATTGCACCTCCACCTTCCTTCCCCTTCTGCAGAATGACAACACATTCAGAAAAAGGCTAAGGAGCAACAGGATCACGGGCACCCTTTACTCAAGCCTTTTTGCTGCTACAGACATTGACTTCTTCACCTATGTTTAAAGTCTGCCTTGTCTATGAGTCAGTGTCAGTCATTTGAATAGACAGCTAAAACACCAGCAAATCATTTACATTCACACAATAGGGAAGGAATCTATTCATGGTCACTAGCTTTATCCTTATACTGGGGAAAAAAAGCAGTCCTGCTTCAGTATGTTTTCAGTATGTGGTGATATTCTTAATGTTTTACTGCATCACATATTATAAACTATTTTAAATATAATTTTTAATGTTTGAAAGTTTTGAATTGTGATTTCAGACTTGAGGAACTATTTCTTAACCCTTACGGCCTTCAGACAAAGGCAATCCGGGAATCTAAAGGCACATCCTCATAAACGTCCCATTTCAGGCATTATCATTGGTGATCCCAAGTGATCCCTCCTTGCAGTTACATCTCTCAGCAATTTGTACACAATATACAACTGCCTTTTATCTGACAATTGTGCCAACTCAGACGGCACTTCCAAGCGAAGGTTTTACATATTGTTCTTTGCAACATAAACTGAACTTTGTAGAGATCAGCAACTTTCTGTGAGATCTGTTGCTCCTTCCTCAGGCTTTGCTGTGACTATGACACCCTTTAAAATGTTCCATGGAAATAATCTGCCTCATGTTTTCTGTAGTATGTCGAAAATGTGATACCTGAATCACTGAGATATAACAAATTTAGCACAGACAATTCCATATGAAACACCTAATGAAATGAATTCCAAAGATGTAACAAAATCTTAAAAAAAATATCAACAACAACAACAAAACTCTCCCAAGCATGAAAAGTTATAATATTTCCTATATATAGTGCAGCAATGTCCCTTATCCAAGAAAATTAGGTTCATCTATTTTTTTTCTGTTTTGTTCTCTGCTCTATAAACATACCACCTGCCAAGTTGCAGAGTATTTACAGATCCACAGTAATTCAGTATCTTCTCTAAATTTGTTAGCAGATGCTGAATTATTCTAGAATTAACTGATTCTTTGTGGTTCCTTGTAGCAATTAAACATGTGGCAGCTTTCTGAAATGTTGAAGAATCTAATTTTTCATTTGCATAATTGTTTGTTCTAGTTAAGACAGTAGTTTAAAATTGTATGTTACAAAAAGCAGTGCAACAGAAATGAAAGAGTAATAAATAAATAAGTAGCTGTAGAGCTGAAGAGAGAATGGTTAGGGCTATTTATGTACTACCTAAAGCTCAAAAGAAGATCACAGAGATTTCAGCAGATTAAGTTTTTATGAGTTCAAATTAAACTTAGCTTCAAGTTTACACATGCAATATCTAATTGAAGAAGCAGCGGCAAGGAAGTAGAGAGAGATCAGTATGTCTGAATCAAAGATGGAAAACCTAGAGCTTCTTTAGATCAAAACGTATCCCCTCACGCCTCTAAGTCTCCCAGTCCTTTTTGACCACTATCTACTTCATGCTTATTCCACTGGCTCCAATGTGCTATGTATTTCTACAGCATTCCCATTGGCTAGAGAGACATAGTTTATTGTCTTTTCATGACAATATCTATTTCTTCTGAAAAAAAAAAAGAGTTTAATTTAACTGTTATAAAATCAAATACCTTTTGCCACCATCCAGACTTTAAGCTCTGCAGAAAAGGAAGAGTTCCCCAAAAGTTAATGAATAAAATAAAAAAAAAAAAGCTTATAAAATTACCTACTTTCCAGTTGTTTTAGATAGATATAATATTACTTTTAATAAACAAAGTTAACAGTACTAGACCCAGTTCCAAAATAATCAAAACTGAGTTGAACTGGACATTTGCAGTTCGGCCTCAGAACAGAGGGAACCTGTCATAGGAAAGAGACGTTGTAACAGGTATTATAAACAGTTTACTCCAGTTTATTGCTGGAGAATCTGAATTGGAGGAAAAAGTATACCACTAGTTTATCCTAATTCTGTGCTGAACCTCAGTCCTTTCACATGTTTAGAGGCAATTGGCAGTGAATTCAGTTTACCTGAAGTTATTTTAATATGCAAAAGTTGACACAGGAGCCAACGAGAACTTGGATGAATATAGAATGTAGGTAACTTAAAGCTATCTTTCCCATCTTTTATTTTAGACTTGTCTTTACTCCAATTAAACAAAAGAACCAAGTGAATCCTTCCTGAAAGGAGTACATGATAATAACACTCCTTGAGCACACAAACACACACGCACACACACACACACACACACACACACAGAGAGAGAGAGAGAGAGAGAGAGAGAGAGAGAGAGAGAGAGTGAGTTTTACATTTCAAAAGTATTGTTCAAATACCAACCAACCAGTTAAGCTTTTTTATTGGCATAAATTTAATTATCCTACTTCAATTTCTAAGTAAACACTGAAAATACAGATCTTTTCTTCATCTTCCTCGAAACAGATATTCTGTCCTTATCAATCCACTTAACATTTCAATGCAAGAGGTTTGGAACGTGCTAGTGAGTATTTTTTTATGGAGCATTAAATGACAGATCCCACTGACCCCAACTGCTCAGCCTTAATAGCATCCCCCTTAATGCAGGGGACTGCCTGGGAAAGTCTTTCTAGATATTTTA
Organism: Apteryx rowi; assembly: GCF_003343035.1. Classification (NCBI taxonomy): domain Eukaryota; kingdom Metazoa; phylum Chordata; class Aves; order Apterygiformes; family Apterygidae; genus Apteryx; species Apteryx rowi. The sequence goes on from NW_020451172.1 coordinate 108,941, forward strand.
CTATACCTCCTAAATTAGTCATCACACTAATGCTATGCAGCAAAGAAAGTTAAAATTATATCATGTCCTCTACAGTAATTAAAATGATCTAATAATGCTGACAAGTTGTATTTCTCACTAGTATCTTTGCATACTATCCGCTTGTGCTCTTAAATTTGCAACCACACTCTCTAGTCCAGACAAATTATCTTATTGTAAAATAGTGGAAGCCACTTTGGCTAGTCAATGCAACACCTTTAACTACCATTGGATTGGAAGCTGAAAATTCATGCAAATTTATTATCATAACTTCCTTCTTCTTCTTTTTTTTTTTTTTTAGAAAACACCAGCTCTTTATTGCAACAAGAACCATTACTTGTTACTCTCACTCATTGTAGCATATCTAAATTTAGACTGCAAACTGCTTGGGGCAGGTGTTATGTCTCTTATGTATTGTGCAAACTGGATAGTGAATGTTGTATAACCTGAGCAACAACAACATAGGGCTGGATCATGCCCTTAAGTCATATGTACAGACAGCCTTCTGTGCAGAGATTTCCTTGTAATCCGGTCTGGGAGAAAGGGATATATCAGCTGGCTTCTCAGTTTGGCCCTATAGCAATGAGGCTCTGATTGAGATCATGGAAGAATTAGCTGCAGGGCTGAAGGAAAAATGGCTAGATTAAAAAGAGGAGTTAAAAGGGGCACATCATCTATTATAACAGCTAAATGCAGATTATCAATAAAATCTACTCTAAAGGGATGCCCTGAGCAACATTCATTAGGCCATAAAATTTTAAGTTATAACAATCATTATTACTTATTTTCTAATGTTAATAACAAAAGGAAGAAATTATGTTTGATTTTATTCTGGATTAGCTATCTATTTCAGTGGAGTCACTCCAGATTTATGTTGGTGTAAATGAGAATAAAAATTGCCCTGATTCATTCTGCTGAGTTTCTGTCAAAGTCACTTGGAGTAGTTCTCTCTTACCCTGTAGCAATTTTAAAGGTATCACAATACAAAGATTTCTTCCCTGCCAGTCTGCCAAAGCCTTTACATTTTAAACTAGCTCCCTTCATTTAATAACAAGAACCTACATTTTAACACTTATCTCAAGGTGACTACAAACATTCCCACTGACAACAAATCCTCCAATAAAATTAACAGGACATATCCAGTCACTCATGAAAAATCTGCAAATATCATCAGAGGCTTTCAGCTCTGCGGTCATAGATTATTCAATCTGCCCAAGCACATTTTAATACTTTTTCTCCTACAATGCAAGTAATACAGATATTTTACCATTTCATCTAAAACACACAGATCACAGAAAGAAAAAGAGCTCTAACCACTGTTCAAAGCAGTGGCAATTTTCCTGCAGATCTCTGTTAGTCAAAATCCTCCCACAAACAAAAGGACTTTGAAAGGGGACAGCTGGATTTTGCTTTATGTCTTGACCTGGGAGCCTTGCCAAAAATGTTTATCAGTGTAAAAGAGAGGGAGAGGGAGACATGTAAAATAATTCTTTAATGTTATTCTATTTTTAGATTCCATTTTGAAATCTTGAGTAGGCAACAGAAGATTTAAATGCATTTCTTCTTGTTCCAAATTAATTCTTTTTTTTTCATTCAGCTGTCAAATGTCACCTTGTATTTCAAACTTCAAAAAGCAAGAGTCAAGCCTGCCACTTTTATTAATCTTCTTTACATAGCTTCCGGACAGAATCGCATCTCACAATTCTAGTAATCAAGCTGCTTTTCAGCATCATAAAATTAATTTATATTCATTTCATTCTGTCTTATCTTCAACTCAGTGACCTTTCCATCTACTATCTACCATTAGGCTAGAGAATAGCATTTTGAGTATTTTGATGTTTTATCAACTATTTACAAGTTCCATTTTAGTTCTGGATACCCACAGATCCTCAAAGCACTGTAAAGTGTTTATAATATTTGCACAACTTGAATAACCAAGGATTATTAACTTATTTCATATATCTCATAAGAATTAACCTGAAAAATTATAAATAACAAAGCTCAATTAATCTTTCTATATATGCACTTTTGAATACAGCTTTTTGAAATTTTCTGAGATTCTGCTCAAGAACAATATTGAATTGTCATGTCCAAAGGTTCAAAATGATAGCTTCCAAATTCTCAGGTATTCATGAAGACAATAAAGAAAGAGGCAAAGACAGAGTAGCATTGAACATCTTATAATAGTATATTAAAAACATTTTACAATAGTATATTTTCACTTTAGGTTCAAAATACAGAGGTGTAAATTGAAGTAATTGTCATTAATGGTCAGATAAGACTGATTTAAAAACTAACGGTAAAGGTGAATTAGGAAAAAAAGTGTTTTTTTCTGACCATTTTTCAATTTTATGGCTCATTATACAGTCCAATGGGTATGATAACCAAAAAATTTCTAAAAATAGCTTTTTTTTTTAATAATCTTGTGCTATAAAAATAGGCATTACTTTTCATCCTTGATGAGTCAAAATGAAAGATTAAGAGGTATTATTTTCTCATGAACATTCTTTAAACACAGTGATTCTATTACATATTGTGTAACACCATTAATTACATAGTTTTGATGCATGTTATGATAGAAAAGAGCGATTTACTTATTTTGCTGTGTTATTTTGCTGTGTTATCATAGATATCCTGAATATCAACTTATTTTTATATAAATGCTTTTAGTTCAGAAGTTATATAAAATATGATGGCCACGAATGAACAATGATGAGAAAAATCAGAGAGGGTAATCAAGATCATTTACTGTAGTTCAGGAATTAGGTATTGCCATTCCAAAAAGCCTGTCAGCTGTGAAAGAAAATAGTTCATTGCAGGACGATTCCTCTTCTTTGGTAAGAAGCACACAAATTCTTATATCTCAGCATGCTAGTTGTTGTAGAAAAAATGACACCACCACTGCTCTGTGTTTCAAAATTTGAGGGTCTGATGCTCTTTTACAGTGAGTTGCATCTGCACACACTGGAAGGTCCATTTTTATGGACAGAGTAGAGTAAAGGAACCTTAGCAAAGAAGGGAGTCAGGCCATGGCACTTTCTTCCAAGATGAAAGAGGGTAATACAACACTGAAATAATTATGAAGACTGAAACAAATTAGGGATCAATAAATATCCTCCTGCACTGCAGTTTGTGGGAGCATGCCTTCCAGATATGCCATTCGCTAATGTTTTGTGAGTTGCGCTAAGTTGTTCTGAAGATCTTGCCTCTAGGATATTATATATACTTATAGTTGTGATGTGCATTGTTGAATATCCAGCAGAGCCTTAAATCAGCCATTCTTACTTTTGTGCTAATGCTTGCCAGTGATAAAAGGAAGCTTGCCTCTTCTTTTTTTAACTGGCACAGTTAGAAGCCAGAGGGTTCACTGTTAAGCCACTACAGATCTCCCCTCTGTCTTTTAAACTGTTAATATAGCACGGCATACCCATTTGCATCTCAGCTAGTACTATTTTTTTTATTTTTAGAAAATCTTCATTCTGCTCATTTGTGACCAGTTGCTTTCTCTACCTATATGGCTTTTTAACATTTGTCTGAGTTTATTAACATATTTTATTAAAAACACTATGTGAGTGAAAAAGGAGAGCCATTTCTAATGGATGTGCAAAATGATGTTGCACAACATTTTAGCACTTTATTAAGTCCCTTGAAGTATTAAAAGTTGGATGAAAACTGTAGCTGTCACTTCAGCTAAAAGCTTACGCCTTTCCTGTGCAGCAAGAGAACACTTCCTTCTCTTTGGTTCCCATATTATCAGCTATTTTCTTATTTTCAGATACTGCCGTACGTGACTTTCAGCAATGATAACTGTCAGCATGGTGATAAGAGCAGAGAACATGTGTCACAAAGGTGTACTGGGAACAGTCGTACAGCATAGCCCCACAAGCAAGAAAACTCAAAGGTAATGCAAGGAAGGGACTGATGCCATTTGTTGTGACTAAACTTGTCATCTAAAGCTTACCATACCATCAAATCATAATCCCTCCTACTCTCAGAAAGTTTTCCTATTATGAGGGTGATCTGAAARATTTTCATTGCTCAGGGGGAACAGTGTCCTCTGTAAAGGAAACAACAAATCCGCACTACCATACTAGACTTCCTCCAGAAACAACAGTCACTGCAAAGCAGAAGACCCATATTTCTAGAGAGACTTTTTCATTAGGAAATCTAGTTACCTATTTGGCAGTATATAAGAATGGGCAATTTGAATCCCCTGGGCTAAATGCAGCCTAAAAATGTACTTAATCACATTAGTAACTTCAGCATTAAATTCACAACTTTAAGGTTTGGGGTTGTATTATTATTGTTACTGTAGTTTGACTGTTTTTTTTGTAGTCCAAAAAATGTGTTTCGAAGACAAATTTGAACCTCAGAGGAAAAAAAAAAAAGTTTCCTATCTATCCACTAGTCATTATTCCTTTTTCAATTAGGAAACTGCCTTTTCTTTCTTTCTTCCTTCCTTCCTTCCTTCCTTTCTTTAATGTTGATATGACAGGATATATTACAATAAGTTCAAGAAGTTCTTAAACAAAATATTATAATCAGTGTTTCTCTGAATCTTCCTAAATTTGAGAATTCTATAGTTTTGGGTGTGACATAAATAAGAATCAAAGAAGATACACTCTGCCCTCAGATCTTCCAGAACTAGTGCTTACTCCTGTAAAGATCAATTGTAAAGCATGTGTCATTTCGTTTACTACAGGATTTAGGGAAATTATAAAGAAATAGAGAGAAATGGCAAGCAGAGAATGATATAATAATAAAATAAATACCAATTAGGATAAAAAAAGCCTTCTTTTAAAATGATAAGCATTTCTAAACCTATATAAAAATATGGTAAAATATCAAATCTGGTGAGGGTCGAACCTGGATGTCACCCAAACTGTTCAGCTCCTCTGTATTCATGGTACAGATTAAGTAAAAGTACACTGTTACTAATGCAGGATTTACATTTAATGAAACATTTATTGCTAAGCATGAATATGAATTAGAACCTTTAAAATATATTAAATTTGGTGCCCAGGAAGAGGAAGCAATGAATTACTTGCATATAATTTTTGAAGCATTACTGCTAGAGCAGCTGCCAAATTGCAGCAGTACTAAATAAGAACACAAATATTTTTAGTCTTCCCCAGCCACAGAACTCCAATACACATATTTTTTTTCTGAAAGATCATCAGACGTATTTGAAGCACTGTTTCGTGTGTAAATAGTTCATATGCAGCATATGCACATAATCAGTAAGAAAAGCTTCTTTTAAGACTTCCATAAATGACTTCTAGCAACAAATGGCTGATATGAAAGTTGCATTTAATCTTCAGAGGGTTGGACTACAGGATTTAATAACATTACATCACTTGTTAGTAGGTAAGTAATAAGCATAGAGCACAAGCTAAAAATCGAGACATCCAACATCATTTACTACTAAGAAAATGTTAGCTGACTTCAGTATTTTAATGTCCAATTGATAAATTAGACATGGCATGTATTAAATCCATGCTGCATAAAACTTATACAAAATAATATTTACAGATCTTTTTCATGCAGTTGGCAAAGTACCATTTCATTTAATAATACTTTAATGATAATGTGTAACCAGCATGCAAATGTTGGGCAAATACTATATTTGCCACAGATTTGAATACAGATTACAGAAAGCATCATAATACTAGACTTAATTTAACCTTTACATATAGCTTCTAATTAGATTACATAAAGCATCATAGTATTAGACTTACTTTGACCTTTATATATAACCTCTAACAATTCCAGTAAATATATTTTGCTTCACGATATCTAAATTAGATGGTTATTACTTTCAAATAAGCTGTTGTATCACTTTTTTTTTCAAAAATAATCACTACGTACAAAATCATTCTTGTTTTTAGTGTTTTATACTTTTCCTTTTCTTTGACAAGATTGTATACTTTTCTTCTTGATTAATTTTATCTAATTCCCACCAGCTACATATGAGTAAATAGACAGCTGCATCCAATCTACCCTTACCCTACCTCARTTGGGATTTAGGTCCTTCAAGCTTCCTACTGAAACAATCAAATTCAAATATATTTGGGAACRTCTAGTATGAGGGGGTCCTACAATGTCCTTAGGCACATCTCCGCTTAGTTAAGATGTTGCCTGGGTACCTAATTTTATCACGAGGTGCTCAGAACAACTCCTTTGAGGGGATATTCCTACTTAGTGTCTGCTGCAGTTCAGATTTATGCAGATGGATGACTGAACTCTACCTCAGTACTCTGGATATGCAGATCATGTCAGGAATACAGGACTACTGTAATACTGGTGCTGCTTTTTGCAGAGTAGTCAAGGACACCACTACAAGCATCTCTGCAGAGAGCTGGACAGACTGGATCATCACGAATGGAAGAGTCTGAATGAACAGTTTGACAGAAAGTCGCCTAAGTTAGTCTGACTGGGCAGCTTGCTTGCAAGTTTCCAGAAGCACCTTCCTTTCTATTCTTTCCCTAGTTTACTTAGGCTACATTTATACTATGGAGGGTCATGACAGGGTTAAGCTGAAGAAAGGCCTGATTAGCAAAGTGTGTGGGAAAGGAGAAGCAAGTAACAAGGTACAAGGCATGATCGCCACGTGATCAGCATGATGATTGTGCATGGACAGGAGCGTCATCAGCATGATGATTGGCTTAGCAAAGTGTATCTGTAAAACTGCTAAACAGCTAACTTTTCAGTATAAATACACTCGGAAATAAACAATAAATGTCTCAAGATGCACCTCCTCTTGAGTCCGTGCCTTCATTCGCTACATTATACTATCTTTAGTAGCTGTGCTGAACACACTACAGTTTTCTTGCCAAACACATCAGTAAAGCACATTTGYATGCAATTCTGCAGAGTCACGAGACGTTCTGGGGTAGATAGATGCATCCACTCTGCACATTGCCTAGACTGCCACTACTACACAAGCATCATTCCATCATTCTGTATATGTTTCAACAACACAGAACAAATCCATCTCAGATTTGTCTGCCTCACACCTGCTTTCTGAAAGACATGCCCAGTAGCTCCATTCAGTTTCCATTTTGTAGTCATTGCACAGAGATGGATGTTCCTTGATGCTCCTCCTACAGGTTTGGATCAGAAAGAACCACAGCTCATCTTGTTTATGGGAGGGTTTCCAGGAAATCCAAAATAATGTGGCTGGACTTAGTATTATAGACTTGTCTCTCACTGGAGACATTGGGACTCGTCTGGTGCCACCTGAGATACCACCTTTCACCTTTCCCTTCAGGTGTCAGTTGGGTCACAGTTCTCAACAAACAGTGTTTTTGAAATGCCCCCATCACTGGTCCTGTTGTGTCTGCCACAATTTGTGTTAAGCTATAAGAGAATCCTTAATTTCAGTATCCATATACCAGGACAGGATCCTCAAAACCACCTTCTCTCAGCCTAGCGCTGCTGTGGGCAATAGATCTTTGTTTTTATGTTTTATGGCACATTCCATCTTTTTATTATACAAATAAATATTCAGGTTTAGAGACATGTTCTGAATATTGTTCATTTTTCCCTGTATCTTCTGGGTGGCTGATACTCCAAAAGATGCTGGAGGGTTGCTTTCTGTCTTGAATTCTGATTGATATAAATTCTTAAGATGTTCTGTGACCTACACTGTTCTCTGAGAATCAAATATTGGTACTGGGCTAAGGTTTCTGAAAGAATGGAAAAAATTACTTAGTGCTGTTTGACCCACATAGTAGTGGTGTCTGTATATGTCTATGTGTTTCTGTAGTGTGTGCAAGCAGAAAAATGATACTCTTACCAAGAAACTATTCTTCTTAGAAGTTGCTTTTAAAAGGGCTGGTCAGTCTGCTCCTAATAACAGGATTACTAACACACACTTCTTTATATAKCTGTATGCTTACATATGCAAATTAATGCAAATATCAATATCCATCTAAATATGGTTCCATATAAATTTGAGGAGTAAGAAGTATGCTCTAAACAAAAGATTAAAAAAATACATTTTTTCTATGCATATAGGGATTAGAGCTTAAAATTCTATTTGAAGTCTTAAGAACAATATTCTTTTAATAGGATCTTAACATTATTTATCCTGAAGCATTTGCTATTCATTGAAAGACAAGGTAAGTATAGTTGCAAGACAAAAAACGTACAGCACAAAAAAAAGTAAAACCACCAATACAGCCTTGCAAGATTAGGCTGAGGTAATTGGATCTCAAGTATCACTTGGTTAAGAGACAAGAAGTGACATGTATAGACTACAGGAAATGGAGGTCCTACCTAGCTAATAATATTTTTACTTCACAGTTGCACACTAAATTCTGTTTTGTCATGATTCTAAGGAATGGTCATATCAYCTTGTGGAGAAGTCATAACATGTAAGCCCTGTGCGCTTGTCAATACTTGGTTACCGTGGACATCTTCCTAGTTACTAGGTTACAATTTTGATTCTTTTCTTCACATTTATATGAATATTTGTGATTTTCATTCCTAAATGAAACCTTCCATTTTCATCTGGATTTGATTTCTTTTTTGTCTCTTGCCTTTGTCTCTTGCGATCAGTTCTTTTATTTTTTAAAAAGTTTGTTTGAATCTGCGATAGGAATTTTCATCCTGTGGAAACTTCAGCATAATGGTCACTTTTTAATTACAAATATGAATGAAGAACGGAAAAGGTGAATTTATAACAAAAATAATGTTTGAGAAAAACTTGGTTCAGGCCAGAAAGCATGTTTTCTATTGTTTATAGGCCAGCAACCTAGATCTGTCCAACTACCTTGGGGAACTGGGACCATCCCTCTTTTCTGGGCAGAGATCCAGTAAGGTAGACAGCCAAGAAACTGATTGTGTGGGCATTCATGAAGCCTAGGTCATCCATGGAGTCATGGCATTCCTGTATCCCACCAGTTGTACTATAAGTTAGCCAGAGCTCCCAGGCACTTGGGCAGCCCACACCCAAACAGGTGGATTTCAGGGAGCCAGAGAATCCATGTGTCAGACATTTGACCAGAATGTGAGTTGACAGAAAAACAGGCATTCATGCAAGCTTCCAACCTACCCATCTGCTTTGTTTTTGACAAAAGTTTCAGTTAAGCTGTCAAATTACAAGGAAAGAGTTGAAGTGAATCAAATTAACCATTTTCAGAGAAGAACTATTAATTGCAAAGTTTTGCTCAATTCTGAGTTAGGACAGTTCCAGCAAAATAGGGGGAAAACTTTTGAATTGTTGCAGAAACATCTCATTTAAGTTCTACAGCACAGATGATATACTGGAGCATGCCAAAGTGCAGCCAGAATACACTCTGGAAATTCCCACCAGTGTATTCTTAAGGGTGTTTTCATATTGGCATAAAATACAACAGTCCTTATAAAGTTATAAAATAGTACTTTTACCTAAAACTCTTTAATAGCCCCAGAGACAGGAATGTAAGGTACTTAAAAGCCACCCTACTGCCKCAGTGATCCAGATTCTGTGGCTCAACAAAGTACGTAGACCTCACCATGTACTTATCCTTAGAAGTAATTCAGGACACCCAGTAAAATATCATGAAGCAGAACACAAAGTACCAATAAAATTTTCTAAATGTACATTAAATTCCTTTTAAAAAATGCATTGGTGTAATATATATGTATATATTTTGGACATTGTTATTTTCATAAAGCTTACTTAAGAATCAAGGGACAAATAGTTCCTGAAGTGTTATTACTTAGGATTGCTTCTTTCTCCTCATTTTGACACATCTGGGGCATGCAATTATTTACAAAGTTCATTTTCCACATAAAAGAAAGGACAGTGACCAGAAGGCAGCATTTAGGCTGTGAATATACCATGACACTTTAATCAATGAGAAAACCCCAATGTCAAGAACCAGCTTATTTTGGGGATGACAAAGACTGATGTTTCATCATATGCTTGTAAATTTATCTAAGGCATAGAGAGGTCAGAGTCCCAGTGCAACAGAGAAAGAATATGCAGGTTCAAATACATTATAGTCATAAAGGTTGAGGCAATCTCATCTTTAGATGCTTAGTTTATAATTATCTTGAAGAGCACAGATTCACAGAGTAGCAATCAACATGCATCTGTGGCTTATGCCTGCTGAGACTAGGCTCTTTCTTTATCTGGGACTCCTAAAACTGATCTCATCTTTCTTTCTCAGTAAATTTCTGAGACTAGGTCAACAGAAAGGATTTAGCTGAGGCTTACTCATCTAAATCACACACTATGGGCACATAAGTCCCAAACTAAAATTCTCAAAATTCCAGTGTTTCCAATTATTGATGGAAGCATTTGCAACTAATGGCATTTGGGCAGGCTTAAAATGTTCAGGAAATACTGAAGAGCTTAGCTTTCAAGCTCTATCATGATCCACAAATTGGATGCTTCTTCACCTCACTTGCCTGTTGGGCTTTATCTGATAATGATACTTTGTATTATAGGGAATATATAAAGCAGATCGAACTCAGCACTTAACCAGGGGAAATAGGGGTGCAAATTTATTATTGTCTTGAGCTAACCACCATTAAGCCACATGAGTAAAAGTATCTACACCACAGGGTTGCAGAGGTGTAAGAGTATGGAGGAGGACACCACTAGTTCCACTGCAAGCAGGGCACTTTTACACCGGTTTGTAACAAATGTAAAACACATGTTGGTTTTCTTCTAAGGGAATTGGGCCCATATGTTCCGTGTGTGACCTAATCATCAGGACATGAGGAATTCTGTATCAGGGTATTCTGCCTATTACAACAAAGATATGCTAAAATGCAAGGTCTGCTTAGACATCATTGGTTGGGGACATTCATTAGAGAAGGGGATCCCAGTCCTTCTCCATTGACTGTTATATGTGTTTTTTGAACCGTAAGTAAATAGTAAGCCTGAGGAAAGTAATTTTAATTTCAGTTGTTTTACTTGGATATTTAAACAGTTACTTCAGAATTACTTTTTGGTTCCTCTGCCACTGACAATCTCATAACTTTTGAATGATTTACAAAGCTTTACTGGCAAATTAATTAGGACCTGTGCTTAATATCCTGAGTACTATGATTCACAGAAATAGAATCAGAATCAGTTTAGCACTTTGTGATAAGACTTTGATTTATCATGAACCACTTGACATCTTTTGACATACTATGTTAATTAATTTATGCTTCTAAAATATCATATCTACTTTTCAATTATCCTATCAAATATTTTGTTTTGTAAAATTTAAATTTTCAAGTGCAGGAAAATTACAAGCATACAGCATTAAAGAATTAGCAGACACATTAATCAGGCTAAATACATAAGGCAAACTCCAGATCCTAGTAAAATCAGTCTCAATATATGGTACTGTTTGGTATATTAAATATTGAATATTGGTACGAGTATACTGTCATATCAGTGTTGTAGAGGTTTCATCTTGAGGATTAGACTGATAAGGTGGGTTTATGCTTCATATTTTATCACCTAACCAACAAGATCCTTGATGTTTGTTTGAATTTACAGTACCTGGGAAGAATTAGATTGCTAAGAATAGGATCTACAAAAGCCAGCATGATCATCTTGTTACTAATATTGCTTGTTACTAATATTGGCAAAGGAGTCATGTATTCCCTTCTCCATCACAATTTATGCACCTGTTCCTATTTAGGATTCACAGACATGAACCCTTCCTCTGGAATTATATATCTTGCCTAAATCAAAAGAAAAACAAGCAGGCTTAGCTGAATGAGGTGTAATAGCAGGTAAGGTGAACCATCCCAGTCTTTAACTGAAATTTTGAAAATCTTCCCTTAACTTAGTTACTTTGCCTAAATTTCATAGGTACTTCACTGTCCCACTTGGTTTCCAGGATACACAGTTATACATCTGTGTCCTAAAATGCCGCATCTCAGTTTTAACCAGGTCAATCACTCAGTGTTCAAGCCTGTCTGGGATCTAAAAATTAGGCCACGAGAGTCCTCTGGAAGTCTTGATGTCAGTACACAGTAACTAACACACATTTAGACTGCTTGAGAAGCACAGGTAAAATTACCTGTTTTTTCTAACTTAAACTAGATTGGGTAAAGGAACCTCAGACATATTCATGAATATCTTGATGCTGTGCTAGAGCATTTTCAAAGTGGGGAGAAAAAAAGGCAGTGGGGGGTTAAATACTTGAATGTGTAAAGAGAATTTAAGAAGAAGTCTCCATCATTAGATGATAAAACATCTGTGAGACTTTATCTGTATAAACTCTTAGGCTGGTAGCATTTATCAGCTTGCAGGATTCAGAAGTGTAGGGAAAAAGCTATAAATTTAAATGGCACTTAAGTTTTGAACCTCAGTGTCTAAAATGGCATTTAATCATGTGCCCACCTAATGACTGTCTTCTTGAATTAAGTTTGCCTTTTTCATTACTGCAGTTCTGTACAAAGTTAATTAGTTTGCAACTTTATCAGAAAAAAATGCAAGAGAAAGCTGAGAGAGGATACAGAGCAGAAAAAAATGACCAAGAACATTAGGTTCAGAGCGAGGCTTTTCTTGGGATTTAAATCAAACCTGATGGAAGTATAAAAATTATCACATTTCCTTTTTTTTCACATCACATTTCCTTTTTTTGATCTGCCCAGGACATCTGTAAGGCAACAAAACCTCAGTGTTGTGTTAACACATTTTGTGGTCCAAAGAAACGGTCTGGCCTTCGGTCAAGATGGTCACTCTTGCTTCATCAGTCTGCAAGTTGCTAAGCAACTTTCAGTAAAGAATTTTCAAAACGGAACTGTACTGTCATTCCATCAAAATCACCAAAAACAGATATCTAGTAATTTCATTAAGGATTATTCCTCTGGTACCTAGAACCTGTCGCTCATTCACTGTTATGTCAGTTTTTGTAACTTTAACAAGGACCTTCAAGATCCTTTATCATTGTTAGTTTCAATTTTCAACTTTAAACAGCATCAAATTAATTTCAGTATTGTTTTCAATTGTTGCTGTTTTTATACACTGAGCTACACAGGTGTCTTATTATTTAACACACTTCTGCTAAATGACAATCATTTTCCTCATTCTTTTGCAAGGGGGAGTTGGGAAGTGCCATAGATCCAAAAATGCAAGACTAGATTATGTACATTCTCAAGTTGGTAGTTCCATGTGATCAGTGCTTCATTAAGTTAAAAGAAAATAATATATAACTTTATTAGCCTTGAAGCTTGTCCATAATGGCTCTTAGATCACAACTAAGACGTCTTAATATTACTGAGTAGCATTGTTAACTTTAGCTATATATTCATCCTTTAATACTTCTAACAACTCTTTTGTTGAGATACCAGGATGAATTCAGTAGTGGAATTCACTATTCAGTTCAAGTTCAGTGTGACTTCTTCCTTTTCTTCCTTTTCTACTTTACTTGACAGTAACTAATGAACCATAACCTGTTTACCTGATTATTTTTTGCCTCACTTCCATTAAGACGACTACACACATGCATGAACATACACATTTCCCTGCAAATATACCACTAACATTCTTCTGCAATATTGTCCTTTAGCAATAAAATTTATACATTTTTAGAAACTTACTTGATAAGAACACAAATAAAAATAGACTTTTTTTGTTATATTACAAATTTGTTGCTCCATTTCTGTAGATCTTTTCTCATGTGGCAAGCAATTAAATTTAGTATCACAAAATATTATCCAGCAGCCTACTACGTTAAAGAAATTACACATCAGCTGGTAACTAGATACATAGAACATATATATAGACTCCACACCTTCAGCCTTCCCCAGAAGTATCAAACTGCTGTGTTTTATAAAATACCCAGAAGATCAACAAATTGCAGGTGTTTTCCTTTCTCCTGTTGCTTTCACAAATCTAAGTTTAAATACTATGCTTAGCATGTAAATAAGACATTGAGTATAGAGTATATTTTAACTTCCATTTATACTATTTAAAAACAGGGGTTGTTCTTTTGCTAAGCATAACAAACCTTTGTTTGTAAGATTGTGCTTTCTATTTATACCAGGGAAAAGGACAAGATGGTTGATTCTATCTTGTTACAAAAACAAGAGAGAGAAGCAGAGTTTAACAGTTTCAGTTCTGGAACAAATCTTTTTGCAGCCTAGCTCATGACCGTTGACATGTCTTGTTTGTATCMATTTGTTTTGTTAGCTCTAAGCAATTCCCAGAAATGTAAATTTGCTTCAGCACTTTGTGAATGCACAATACAATGTAATTGCATAATGTGTCAGTTCACAGAGATCTCACTATGCACAGTGGTTACAACAAAAGATGATAAAAATGTAATAATAAGAAGGTGAGAAGGAAGATATCTGAAGAATGTGAATGTGAATACTAGCTATAGACTACCCATAAGTTTTAAACTATATTTTAGATATTTTTTCCCTTCAGTGAGGACCAGAGAGAAACACAAAGAAGGATGAAGATAACAGGGGGCTGAAGTGAGAAGTAATACAACAAGGGAAATACAACAAGGGGAGAATAAGAATATAACCCCAACTTACATATTCATAGTGCTATCCTTAGTTATTGTCTGGTGTTCATATAAAGTAACAAGAGGCATCTCAGAAATATCAAAGACTGAAAAGATGAAGAGATGTAGAGATGAAGAATGAAGAATAAAGTGTTTTCATCGTAAGTCAGYTCAGATTTCTTACAGTATTTTAAGTCTGAGAGAGACTTTAGAAAACTAATCCATTCTCCTTATCCCAAAACTTAGGTCATTCTTGACAGATATTTGTCTCTTCCACTTAAAATTATCTTTAGTGATAGAAGGTCCCCAGGTTCCTTTGACAAACTTTCTAGTCCTTCATTACCTATACCTTCAGAAAGTATTTTCTAATGTCTCCCATATTAGAGAATTAATCCTTTCTGTTGCAATTTAAGCCCATTACTTCTTCTCTGATACAGAGAACATATTATCCCCTTCTTTGAAAAAGTGTCCTATGTTCTTGAAGTCTATTATCTCATCCTCCCTAAATCTTCTCTTTATTCCATTTTTCCTTGCAGGTCATAGTCTAAAGACCTTCAGTCAGTATTTCTGTTCTTGTTTGTGCTCTCATCAATTGGTACCTACCCATTATAAAGCCTAATATAAAAAACTTGACACACTATCGGAGTTTATTCACCAATTCTGAATTGAGTAGAAGGATAACTGCATTCATCTTGTAGGCCACAAGAAATGTTTTAGGGAGACATCTACTTTTTTTTTTTTTTTTAATGACACAATGATATTGTTGACTCATGCTCACCTTAGGATCCTCTTTAACTCAGAAATTTTACCTAGACAGCTGTTCCCTAATTTGTATGTATGCCACTTATTTTTTTCTGCCTGAGTACCTTGCAGTTGTCCCTACTGAATTCCATCCTATTCTTTCAAACCCATCTCCAATTTGTCAAGATTATTTTGAATTCCATTCCTGTCCTCCAAGACACTTGCATTCTCTCCTAAGCTTGGTATCATGTGTAAATTTAACATGCAAATTCTCTATCCCAGCATCCAGGCTCGTCATACTGAAGCTCCAGCATGGCACATTCAGACTGTTGAAGCAGTCCTCTCAAGAGCAGTACATGGAACAGGAAGAACAAATTAAAGAAATATGGTATACAAAGCAAGCAGATCAGTGGAAAAGAAAATTAGCAGAATAAGAATCAAAGAAAGCCATATACAGGCTGCGCTGCAGGAATGAGAACTGTGTGTCTGGATAGTTCTATCATTAATTAACATGATCCATAGAACTCATATAAGTAAATAAGTAGTGATCTTTTTTTTTTTTTTTCTTAAGTAGTGTGTCTGTAAAGTTATCTTCCAGCATGTTCAAGCAAACCTACCTTCTTATCTTGAAGATATTGGATTATCCATGTATAGAGTCTTGCAAAAGAACACCACACATTCCGGAATTCTATATAAATAAAAGAAAGACTGACAAAGTATTTTTTATTCCTCTTTACCACGTGCGACAGATATCTGATTCTGCTTGTCTTCCCAGTTTTAATCCTCACAGCTAACAGACATCAAGACATTGCCTCTTCCAGTGCCTGGCTATAATCATAGCAACAACAGGAAATACAGCAGTCGTACTTCTCTGTTTTCATTTTCATTCCAATCATCTTCTTTTTCAATTTCTTTATATTATTATAGTTGAACTAGAAGATGATTATGATGTCAGTAAATTGAAGTAAATACAAACTAAATATGAATATGCTATAACGCAATCAAGTAATAGTACTTAAACCTTTCTCTTCCATCTCCCCAGCCCAGGACATAGATCCATGAGTCCCACCAGCTGAAGAATCAGTAATCACAAAGCCGACAGATACACTTCCCTTTCTTCTCCAAGCATCACAGATAGGAAGAAATGATGTGTTACTTCATGTTAACATTATTGTGATATTATCAGTAAATAGGTACAGCCACAAGGCCTGTGCAAAAATCTGAACCAATGCCTTTAAGTGCATATTAAATGTTTAGTGCACACTGGCTGCTGCTCCTTTTATACAGTCCATTTACAGCAGATGCCCAACAGAAGAGTGTTTGGATATCAATCATTGACAGGATTCTTGAGTCAGTAATCACCATATTTTCTTTCTTTATATATTTCACCGTTAAGTAACAGCTTTACTCTAAATCCTTAATTTTTTGATTCCTATGGGCTAATTTAATCCTTGGCTTTGATAGCATGAAATTTAGGATGAGTTCAGTTCATTGTTTTTCTTTCAATGGTGTACTATGCTTTTCCGAATTATAAACACACACAAAAAAATTTACCAAAAAAAAAAGGTCATAAAGACACAGTAGAGGATGGGGACAGGCAGCACACTGCAGTTATTGTTTTGTGCAAAGACAGTCATAACACTGTAGTGGTGAAAGCTAACAAAGTATATTCTTTGTGTCAGACTGAAAGGATTACATCAGATTGTTCCTTTTAATAGAAATGGAATAACACAGTATATAGTACACCTATGTAGATTATGAAAGATTCTGACTAGAAAAGATAGAAGTCTTTTATTTATTAGAATTTAAGTCAGATAAAATTCAATAATCAGGGTAAGCTGCTCGCTCTTAGTTGTAAAACATGTTTAGGCAATTGTTTGAGATGAACATGTGATATTTATTTATGAGTTCCTCTCCCKTTCTTTACCAAATATTCTAAAAGGAATAGATTTCTACTCTATATAGAATACCTACCCCACAGTATATTTCATCTAGTAAAATCCAATTAATAGACTTTTAATTCTGGTAGCACAACTCTTCCACAGCTGTAATTACAATTAATGCACATGGGATACAAATTCCAGTCATACAGGTGATATTAAAGACTACATTAAATATGTAGCAGACGTAATCACTTTGTTAAGGGTACTTCAAAAATGCCAACATTTTGACTTGAAAGGACTGAATATTAACATCTGTTATTCTTCAAAGCTTTCCCTGATGCACATCTGTATGTACAGTTGTCTATATGCCAACATGCCTGTGTGCAATGGTGTGTGTATGCATCCATGTCAGCTTGGCTGTAGGAAAATAATAGTTGTTCTTTATAGAAGAAAAATACAAAATAATCTAGATCATAATTCTGCTGCTTTTCCAGGACATATGGAATGATATTTGATTGTACACTCTTGTTTACCTGTTGAGTTGAAGCTTTGCATTTAATTCTGTAAAACAGGATCTCCAAAAGGCAGTGAACTTCGAAAGTAGACAAATGGTGAATTCATTGTGATTTTATTACTCTCCTTACATATCTGAACCTCAGCCTCACAAATGAGATTCAGTTTTCAGGAAAGACTTTTTTAAATTGTAGGTATGGAATCCATTTTCACCCCTGAAAATGGAGATGTGCACAACTAGTAAGATCCTAAGTATGTTATCAGATTAATGCATATTATATAGATATAATTTGTAAGCAAACTCAACTCAAAATTACTAAGTTTTTTAATTTTGCTTAGTCATTATGCTACAGTACCAAGTTAAAATGAGAGTTTTCCTTGAATGTAGGTATAAGATTTAGCTTGCTTTAAATATCCTGAATAACTTTGAAAAGCAGTGCACCTTTGGCAATACAAGGCATATACCTAAATATTTTAATTACCATTATTTTAGTTAAGAAGTGAAAATATCATAAGTCAAAGTAAATAGAGTAGTTTCACATAAGGTATATTTACATTGCATAATTATTCATTCTGTATAGGCTTTTTAAAACCTTGATTTAACTTTGCTATTGCTGAAAGCAACAGGAGTCACATTAGCATGAGAGTAATATAAGTCAAGAAAACAGTAATGTTTTAGATTTTTCTTGTCAAAGTTTCATAACAAAGAGTGATCTTTTAAAACTTGAAATAAGGTAGAGGACAGAAATCAAGAAATAGAAGGAGGTATGTAACATTTGAAGGGGAGGATTATTCCTGCTTAGGGGCTCTCTTATTCCTAGTTGCCCTCACTCTAATTTGCTAGCATTAATCCTTCTTATTTGTAGATTTTAGCACAATAAATACTAAAATAATAAACTATAAATAATGATAAGTCTTAAATTTGTTTTCAGTCATTAAATTGCTGGGGGGGGGAGTAGAAAAGAGGAATGAATCAATTTTCTAAAGTGAAGTAATATTTTAGTACATGTACCTGTAGACTTATTATCTAAATTCTAATCTTTATTTTTCTTGGTAGAAACAAGTGCTCCAATGCATCCCTCTCTGTCCTGCTAGTCCTTCTTTGCTATGCAGCCTTTTGTTGGGGAAATATATTAGTCACTTGTGATTTGAATATGTAGTTTCAGAAGGTGATTTAAATATGGCAGCAAGGTACAATCCTCCCCATTTTTCTTCTGACATAGCATATTTTATGGTCCTCCATTTGAGACTGATTTCATATTTTCTTGGTGCTTTAATTCTTGTGATTAGCGCTTTTTTTTTGTAATACTTTATTATTCTTGTTTTAATGTCTTCTGCATTTTCCTTCATACATTCATATAATCTTGAATAATTTAAGAAAATAATCATAGGTCTCTAGACACTGATTTTAGTATTTGGTCTTCCGGGTAGCTGTCAGGTTACAAAATATAAAGCTCCTATGAGGGCTGTTTTTAAGAGAGTCACATATTTCAATTATTCAGTTCCACAGAGCAAAAATCACAATGTGTTAATACTTTCCTATCATGGATTTTATATTTTGGCATTAGCTCACATTAAGGCTGCAGCTTTTAAAAAGCTGGCAAAGTAAAGGAGAGTCACCAGATGGAGTCCTCAGGTAACATACTGAAATCAATGTAGTTTATTAATACAAAAGTGTTTGGGCAGGCTGCGTATTAAACTCAACCTTCAAAAGCAGGCTGACAGTGGCTTGCCAGACTTTGGAGTTCACAGAAAAACAGACCCTGTTAACTGATGAAGTTATTTTGCGTATTTGCCTAGATTTATTTTAAAGAATCTTTGGAAGGTTTATCTACCATGTGCCACTCAATTCCTCTGTCTTCCCAGCCAAGTAGATAGAGTTCAGCCTTCCCATTTAAAAAGAGTCCAGGCCGAATAATTATATACTCCAATTGTTCTCCATCTGCTGCTTGCTTGATCTACAAATGCCTTTTCTTGTACCAGGCAGGAAGCAAACAGCAGAAGTTCAGCTGTTCAGAGTTTCCATCTGGGAAACTGCAAGTCATTATGTTCCAGTACCTAGAAGAAGAACTTATTCCTGCACACATAGACTAAAAAGTGTAGGAAGAGAAACCATAAAATATATACAAATGATCTGGTTTCCACTGGACTAATACTAAAGGATAAGCAGAATAAATCAAGCATCAGAGAAGCTACCTGTCATACATTTTTACAGGCTAGAGCTATATAAGTTGGAACACATGCTGCATGCTCAGAAATATGGATGGTAGCTACATCCATATAGCACTAGCGAATTCCAGGAAACACTTTTTAGAGTCAGGTACATATTTCCGCATGTTTCTTCTGGAATCATATGCCTCCAACCTTTGCACATTAGGGTCATTTATTAAAAATATAGAATAGCTCCTACAGTTCAAGAGCCAGACTTACAAGGATGGAAAAGATGTTATGGCTAAAGCTGATAACAAAATTAAACAATTCTGATTTTTTTAAATAAAAAATACATATTTAACTTAAACAAATACCTGCCAGAAGAAAAGATTTTTTCTGACATTGCCAAAATATGTAATGACAGAATTTTCCAAATGAAAATTTTTACACTCTTTGCCTTTCAACATTTAATATATTTTTCTTTCTTTTGTTAGCAACAGTTTTTCTGTTTGAACTAAATGTTTTGCTTGAACTGAAAGAAAACAAACTTTGTGTTTTTTTGTTTTTTTGTAGTAAAATTGCTTTTTTTTGTAAGGACAACAACTTCCCAAAATAAATTAGTTGCACAACTCAAATTTATTCGTGTTCAAAAACAGTCAGTTTATTTAGAAAATCTACATTTTAAATATTAATATGATATAACTTGAGTGTTTTATAAGAGTGTAGGCTATAACTGAGCAAAATTGTTACTCTTTTGGTAACAACATTTAGGGGGGGATAGCAAAACCATAGATGTATATGTGGATGGAGTGAAAAAAATCTGATACTATTACATATAAAAATTAGTAATTAGACTGGGAAAAGCAGATAAACACTATATATAATAGTTATTAACATCTTTATTAGAATATATGTTTACTAACTGATTTTTTTCCTGACACTTTTATATAGTATCCCTTCTTAGTCCTGGGCATTGCATTTGGGAAACGTAAGGCAATACGTAGAATTTTAAACTGTTTACTGCATCAGCACCAATAACCCTTGCAGCGGTATGTCTGCATTGTCACGATTAAGAATGTGCCAGCACTCCCTTTGTAAACCTCTATATTCAGGGGATTAGAATAACATGGCATTAGAAACTCTTTCTGAGCTGAAACTAAGCATAGGGCGCTTTGGCTCCAGTGGCAATGCTGACGTCGCACAAGGCTCTTGCGGCCTGACTACTAATATTAATTTCTCAAGCCTTCGGTTCTAAGGATCTCAATGCTAGACCTACAACATGACTTAAGCACGATAACACTGAGCTTCTCAATGCCTGGCTCCCCACGGAGGATCCACCCGTCTGAGTAACATGCCTGGGCTCCCTGTACGAGACGCTGGAAGACTTAAACGTTTCCAAGAAGGATCCCAGCTGACAGCACGCTGAATRAAGAACTGCAAAAGGTCTTCACTAGGAGACACTGCAGAGCAGGTAACTTTTTGCCTTTCAGTTACAGAGATGGTAATATTTTTAAAATGCTTGTGTTGGAATTAAGGCTATTAAAGATGCTGTTTATTTATATCTGTGGATTTTTGTGAGAAACTGCTTTTAATATGGCAGCAAAATAAAAAGTATTAAAAAAGTATTTTCTGCTTTTTTCTTTTTTTTTTTTGATTGAGCAGGGATTTGGCCTACCTAGAATTTTTGTGGTACATGGTCTCAGAAGGAAGCAGTTTACAAAGGCTCCTTTTTGCAGATGAAATTGTAACTTTTGAAAGCTCGTGTAGAAGCTTTTCTACCCTCAAAAGTTTTTAATTCAAGTAAGCCATATGAAGTGTTGGTAAGGGGTTTTGTTATAGCTATTTGGGCTGTGTTTTTCTCATAAAAATATTCTTTCTTGGTCCTTGAATTTGTATGTAGAGTTCTCCAAGAAATCTGAATTTGTTTCAAGTGAAAACAAGAAAAAGCAAGTTTGATTAAGATGTTCATAAGAGGTGTTAATACATGGTGAAGCTATACTAAAGATGGTAATTAAAGTGTTTTATTAAACTTGTTCTCTGTTCTATGTCTTTCAGCTTGTCAGGAAAAATTACTGCTACAGGTGTTTTCATTTTAAGAATGAAACAAAATGATGAGGGATTACAGAACAAAATCCCTGTGGGAATATATCTTTTAGTTACTATATTGATGTTACTGTTGTCTGCTGTGTGATGCAGCAGACGTAAATTTGCTGGGTTTATCCTTTTTAGTAATTTGCAGAACTAATCACAGATAGACTTAATTATATAATATCTTCCTTTCTGTCTTTTTTATAAAAAGTGAAGTTCTTGCTAAACCTCCCCGATTAGAAATATGTATTAAATAATACATGAAGCAATGCTCAGTCATTGAAATAGTTGAAAAAATGGTCCTTAACAAATTATAAATATTAGAGGTCATATTACGGTGTAAATAGATTTTACGCGACTTTTGCCCTGGTCCACAAGAATCATCAACTCTAGAACAACTACTAAATATAACATAACACGTAATGTTGGTGGACATCTGTTCTCACCTATTTGGCACCATAAGTCACTACTTTAATAAGTATAATGAATGGGTCACAAAGTCTACCTGTTGAGGAATTATTTTGGATGAAATCCAGAATTTTTCAAGGTTGCAAAATAAAAATAAAAAATCCCCTACCAGCAAGATAGAAGTGCTGGGAAATGTGAAGCAGAGCACTTGCAAAGCTCAGGCTCAGCAAGGTTCAGATCTCTCAGTGAGTCACGGCTGAGCCTCACTGAGTCAAGGAGCTGTACAAACTGCTAGGTAACCATGATCACTTTTTCTACCACAGCACTCAAACAGGCATTAAGTTCCCTTTACACTCGGAACTGTATTAACAATTAACAAAAAGCCCAGCTACCCCGGAAAAGAAATAGGCTGGTGTAAACAAATTAGCTTTCCCAGTTTGGAAACCAYGCAATTACTTGGGTCTTGTGTTGTTTATTGAAACTTGTCACTTTCTTTTAACATTCACGGCATCTAATTGCATGAAGACTCAGTCCTGGCCTTTGCAAGGGTTACTAAGCAAAATTTGGCTCTTGGCATGTTTTATATTATGAATGTTGGTCAAGCTGGGGATTTCAAACAATGTAGCTTTGAAATTAATTAATGTGGACTTAATAATTAAAACAGCAGTATTAGCATCCAGTAATTTCTGCTACATTAGTCAGTTCACAGAGTTTATTTAGTTTATCTGAATTAATTAATTCTCTTTTCAGTGCAGTCATTTATTTTCAAGGTAACTGCTGTTTTGAACTATTCAGCCATCCTAGTGAAAAGAATTCAGTATGGTATTAGGAAATTATACTGTGCYTCTCATTTTATGTTAAAAGCCTAATAAGTATGTGTGGTGGTTGTAATGGGAAAAAATGTGACTGTGTTCTTAACAGAATAACATTTCCTAAGATATATTTATGTGGTTATCAGCAGTACATTGCATCTTGGATGGCAGATGCTCTTAAAACTGGCACATTAAAAGGTTTGCCTGTTCTGCTCAGAAAAAAATAACAGTGCTAATCTCTTTATAACTCCAGATTTCTAAAGCCAGATCGTGAATTGCATCAGACCCTCACTTATTCTAACTGAAAGAACACAAGCAGAGTTAAATTTTGGCTATCCTTCATTTCTCAGTGCTGCAGGACAGCCAGGGCTGTGTAGCCCTGAGCACAAACTAAGACAGCATTTGGACTATTTCTACCAGCCAGTCACACTTCTACAGGTCTCCCACCATCACACACATTCATAATAACCAATACGCTCAAGAAAACAAAAAGCATCAATTTGATGATGTTATGCTAAGCAATAAATGGACATATTAGGCTTAGTACTGTGGTAAGATATGGAGGTTTTAACAGGCCTTAATGTTCTAAAGATCTGAAAATATGTTAAATAAAAGTACCTGTGAAATAAGTCTTCCCTGAAATCTCTATGAATAATTTTTTTTTGAAAGTTCTGGTTGCAGAAAATTAAGAAATAGACAACTTGTCCTATTAATTAACCCCCAAACTTTCAATTAACCAATCATTTCTGGCTGTTCCCAAGAAAGAGTAGAAAATCGATGTGACACTTTAATATTTTTTTTTTTAATTGTATATAGGGTTCTTTGAAACAGTTTGTTCTAGTCAGCAAAGCAAATCACAAAAAGGGCAATCAAATATTAGGTCAGTAAGCAATTTAAATAAAAGAGACAGAGAATAGAAAGGAAGAGGTTATAGAAAGACAACCAGTATGACCGGTAACACTGTTAACTGCAGACCTGGAAATAAAATATCGGTCTTCTGAATTCTTATTTAGACACCAATGTACAAGTTCACCTTATTCCAGAATTACTAATACAATGATAAACCTTTGAAAGTAACAGTGAAAATTTGACCAAATATTTCACAGCCAAAACTACAGTATTTTCACATTTATTAACTAATAATTCTGATAAGTAAATAATATATTTTCTTACTGTAATATTTAAAAAATAAAAAAGACACAGAGCTTAAATATTTTGTGTATAATATAATAAATACACTCTAGATTGTAGGAAAATAAATAAATGAATTTATTCCTTCTACATAGCTATTGACATTTTGAGGTAAAAAGAGTTTTACTTACAATCAAAAAGCTTTCTACTTTGTTTACTATTTGCTTTTATTATGAGGAATGTTAATTAAATTCCTTTTTCCTGAATCTTTTCATAAACCATGCAAATAACAGGTAAAGTTAATTTGCAAACTTTTCCTTGATAAAGCCCAGAAGTGTTTCCAGCTGGAACTGATTACACTTAATCTTCTGTGTTGCAGAGGAAAAGTAATCCGAAAGACAACAGTAAATAATTGTGTTTCTACCTTGGTTTAAATCTATATTGTCAGCATTGTTGAATACAGATAAATAGCAGAAGATGGTTCACACTGTCCACATAAGTATTTCCTAATAGGAATAATACTCCTTTCTGTGAGCCAGAATCACTTGTAATAAATGGAAAGTTAACAGTTTTAAAACAACCTTAAAGAGTGAAAGTCATTTTTCCTTTGTGTATCTTGCAAAATACTTGCCTTAACTGGTATTTAAAAATATTTGTGCATTCTAACTTAAAAAAAAAAAAAAAAAGACAGGGCACTTTAATTAATGCTAGAGGAGTTTTTGGAAGGATTTATATCAATAAATTCAGATTCACATAATCGGCTGAGCACTGTAGTAAGAAAAAATTTTCTTGTTCCACACTGCAGATGGAAAAGACCAGTTAGGTCACTGGGGTCACAAACCTTTCAACCGTAATCACTTTGTGCACTATTTTTTCTCCTGACAAGTTTATCCACTAAGTTCTATTTACAATGAAACATCCTTTTAATACGAGTGAGAGATGTAGATAAAATTCCCAGGATAGCCAAAAGTGGTTGAGCTGCCAAACAATATTTCAGTATTCAGAAAAAAAACAACAGGACAAATATGGAAACATGAAATGAAGAATTAATTTCCATAGAAAAAGTATAGGGTTGTTATATAAGAGTGATCACTGAAGGTTTAATGGATTTTTTTAAATATTATCTCATTATCTGCTTCTTGTCCTCTTACTTATCTTTGCTAACGTCTACCTCTCAGCAGCTGCTTCTGCCAGACTAGGATCTATAGAACACATTATATTCTTATCTTGTCTTTGTTCTGTTAGCTTCCAAAAAGACACAAATTGGGAGGAACTGGAATACCTTGGTATAGAAGTGGCCATTCCACCTTTACTTCAGCTCACCTACATGAGGTTGACCTTAGCTGCAAAGGGTGTGTCCAACGAGAACTTCAGAGGAGTAGTGTAGGTAGCACTTCCACACTTCAAAAATCTGATGATCCCAAGTGATTAGTCGCACCATTTTACTGTTCCAGCAGAGATACACAGCTCCAGTAACTCAGCAGCTGTAAAATACTGTGCTGTGGCATGGCTTTCCATTAGACCGTGCATTCACATTGACTTCATAGTATCAAGGCAGGGAGCAGTTTCAAGTCAGTAGCTCAAGCTACCTACCAGTCCCATCAAGGCCCCTCAGAGAGGACTGTATCATCACAGAAAGCCCCAGCAGAAGATGTATAGGTATTTGGGCCAGAGACAATGTGCCCATCCCATTTCAAACAACAGATAACTAACACAACACAGTTCTGTACTGAACAGTAGCACAGGCTTGAGTCTTCTACATGGATATTCCCTGAGGGTCACTTGACTGTGGGCTTCGTCCTTAAAAACACAGGCAAGAGATGTGTTTATATCTGAGCCCGTGCTATGACCAATCTCAGAATATGTGTGTGTGTGTGCAATCTGAGTGCTACCCAAACACATCCTATGACACTCCCTAATCCATTCTGACAACTGATGTTTAATAGCTTCACAAGAACGCTATGAGAAAGCATTATGGTTGACAGGGAGTTGAGCACAAGCAGCCAAGGAGCTAGTAAATACCTATTTTAGTGGGTATCCTAATTCAGAAAACACAGAATTATACTCCAATTTTTGACACTTCTTAACAGATCGAGTTGTCTTAAACCTCCTTAAGAGTCATTAAAATGCAATGTAATTTTGCAGCAAGCTCCTTTAAATTCTTATATTAGTAGTACAGCACAGTGCAAAGTGGTGATGTTCCTATTTATTTTCATCTTTCTTAAAATTTTCTACTCATAGTCATCATCAGATTTCCAGATAACAACTATTTAAATACCTGCAAATTAAAAGTCTTAAGTCACACATAGGAATTATTTTTACAGAGTTATTAAAGTTCTTCCCTATTCCTGTAGATTAAAGCAGTAAATATTTTGCATAAAATGTTTTAAATTTAAGCACTAAATAAGATATATTCTCTGTGGCTCTCTTGCCAAATTCTAAACCATCATGACTTTTTTACCTTAGTGCTATAAACCTCTGAAAAAAGAAAAGACATTCTTCATGGAAATGCTTTCAGAAATTCAGCTACAGCAACTCGATGGTATTGTTATGTAAGAATTAAATAAATGTGTCAGCTCTCTTCAATGTAGATTGTGAAAATCAGAATTCCCAGAGGGGAGTTTCAACTAGATCACTATCAAGTGTTGGAGAATGTTCATTGATGATGTGATAATTGTTATTCACAGGCTTTTTCAGCAGATCTTCTCATCACTCCGGAACTGTAAAATCCTCATTTATGTCAGCAGGTCATTGAAGTAGAACTACATTTCATAGGGAAGAGGTGATATATACAATAAAGCGGAGGAATACATTCCACTGAAGACTAATGCAATTTTTACAGTGCCGTCTTCTTTTCACATTAACGCTTTTCCGTAGATTATGAAGGCTAAAGTCACTCCTCTAAAGTCATTATAAGTGGAGACATTTTACACTATCTGCGTCAGGGAACCGCGCAGACCAGAGGCTCCCTGTGTACCGGGCGCTGGTAGCAGCTGGTAGCCTGGCCACCAGGTCCCGCCCCACCGCCCCGTGGGAGCCGGGGCAGCCCCAGCCCCGGGGGGCGCCGGGGCCGGGGGCCGCCGGGGGACCGCTGGGCCCCGAGGGCTGGGGGCGGCGAGGAGCCTCGGCACAGCGCGCTGCCCGACCCGGGCAGAGCGGGTTGAGGGTTTTTTCTTTTCTTTCTTTTCTTTTAATTTATGAAGTGTGGGTGATTTATGCCCAGGTTTACCTATATTGTATTGTTTGCAGAAATCCATCTTCGCTAATTGAACGCCAAGCCTGAACCTTGAGAAAGCCCACATATTTTCCCCCCGAAAGCGACGGGTTTAACAGCTCCAGATCTCCGCTCCAATTAATGACTATCCCTTCTAATCGGCATTAGAGGCAATCTGAAATAGTTCTGTAATGTGGTCATTAGCCAAGCTGAATAAAGTGTTAGGTAATAGGAACGGAGCAATATTTTAAATTAGTTTGTAAGAAAACATAAAATGGAAAGGCTCTAGCAAAATTCTGTTTTGCTCTAGTTCAGCCGAGATACTCTAAGATACCAATATTCAATTTCCTGTGGTTCTAAAGTGAGTTTTTATTTTGTTGCCCGCTAATTTGCATCTTGTCCTGTTTCGCAAGTACTTTCAAACTCCTGCAAAAGGGTAACATACTTCGTCCCACGTTTTATAACACAGGCGCGGGATAATTTCATTTCTGCTTTGTCCAGTGGGAGGAAAGTATCTGTAGTCCCTTGCTAATAAAAATCGGACAGGTTGTTGTTTTTCTTCAAAGACAGCATTGCGCTCGCAGACACTAACTGAGAGCTAAACTTAGCGCGGCAGACGTGGGGAAAGTCTCACGAAAAGGTATCGAATATTTTAGGCTAATGTTACCCTCTGCTGAACTTTCGCAAGTGCCTCTAAAGGAAGGGAACTATAGTACTTAGTCTACTACAAGTGGTAAAAGGGTTTATTTATACCTTCACTGAAGATATTTAAAAACGCATTGTTCAGCTACGTGGGTGTCGCAGGCTTTTTAGGCTACAGGCATACGGGTGTATTTAGAGCAGGCGCTTAGGGACCTTTGTTTTAAAAACTCCTCGGACCCACGTAGACAACCAGATTTTAAGCTTAAATGTCCACGGGCTGTGAGGCGACTGCTGACACTTTTCTGTAAATACGACCAAGGCTTTTCCCTGCGCGCATCGTTCCCGAAAGGAAAAGTCAAGGTAGCTTTTTTTATTGCGTCTCGGCTTGAACTTTTTTGCAGGCAGCATCCAGCTGCTCCGTGCGCGGCAAGGGCAAGGGAAACTCCGGCTCTGCTGCCTCTGCCCCGCAGCAGCCGGGCAGGGAGCTCCGCAGCTCGGGCGCAGGCAGATGACCGGGGAATTAGGGCAGCACCGTGCACGTCCCGTCCCTTTCGGGACTCGCCATCTACTCACGCAAATCTCCCTATTGCTTCCCTCCCAAAAAAAAAAGACAGTTCGCGTCTGTGTCGTAGATTTGCAGAGATAAAACCGAAAGCGCTGCCTCTCCTGGGAGAGCAGCCCCCGGAGCCGACGCCGCCCGGGGGGAAACGCTGCCTTTGCCCCCGCGCCGGGCTGCAGCGCGTTAAGTTGGAGCAACGCTCGGGCCGAAGTTTTATTAGCAAACATGCACCCCTTTTTTTCCTTTCTCCTACATGTTTAGCTAGATGGCCAACTGCCTCCCACATGTGAACTCAAACCATCTTTACGATGTCACCCTTAATGCAGTTGATTGCTTCGCGCTCTGCAGGCAATAAAATCCCGAGCTTTATATAGTTATAGTAAGTGGCGCTTTATATAGTTATATGGGTATAGCAGAGGAAAACACTAATTTCAGCTACAGCTCTTCTGCCCGGGTCCCTTTTCTTCTTCTCTCACTGAGAAATTTGGTGCCTCTGGCCCGTCCAAATTGACACACAGCTCTTCTCGCCGAAAATGTACTTTTTATCCAGAAGAAAGTTTGAAGTGAATTCTGGCTGTAGTTTTCCCATTGCCCAGTAGACGGCACAACAGCTCAATCCTTCAAATGCAAAACAGTCTACCAGATTTTTTTTTTAATTAAGCAGCCAGAGTTTTACACAGCTTTTTTTTTTTTTTAATTTCATTCAACGAGAAGTATAGTAATAGCAATAGCGAAGCAAGAGAGCTTGACATAGGCAGAGAGTGAAGAAATGCGCTGGGCAGCTAGAGAAAATTCGGGCACTCATGGGTACAAACTACCTGGAGCAGAGCCGCGCTTCTCCTGCACGGCGCAAATTAATAAAAGCACAACTTGTGGCGCCCTGTGCTGCGATCGCGGCTCGGCCGGGTGCAATGCCGGGTCCGTGCGGGGGTCGGGCCTTGGGGCTCCCCCCGCCCCGGCTCGCCGGCAGCAGCTCGGCGGGCGAGCACCGAGGGGCGGCTGCGGGGCAGCCCGCGCAGCCCTTGGAGGTGCTTGCGGCTCCGAAAGGCGCTTTTTTTCCCTTTCTTTTTGCCTTTTTCTTTTTGGTGTGTGTTGCGCCTTCCCTCCCTCCGCAGCCACTGCTTCTGGAGAAGTCGAAGTGACAAAAAAGCCCGGGCTAGTAACTCATTTCCCAGTTAATTTTATTAAAAATTTATAGCTGTGTTTAGAAAGTTTTAAGACACCCGTAAATTTTATGGGGAATATTTTATTAAGCCCTCCATTTAATTAATAAAAGACCCCCATAACTTCTGAAAATGTCAGGGCCGGTAATTAGGCGGAGGCGGGCAGCCTCCCCGCCCGGGCCCCCTCCTCTCC